>NC_143479.1:33112506-33161411 GCF_027475165.1 Benincasa hispida
ATTCGTTAACTAAAAGTATCGGTTATTGCCCATAGTATGCTTGATTGAACATGTTAGAGGAATGCTCCAATCGTGGTTCTACGAATGGAGGAACAACTGGGCATCTCGAAAGATATTGCACTCTGACTACTGTGAAACCCGATTGGCAAGTGAGGCCGATAAGGGCAGACGATATCGGGTTGAGCCTATTGATTGTTATCAGGTTCACATGTGAGATAATCGATCGGACGATATTGTGAATCTTCACACGAAGGAATGCACGTGTAAGGAATTCGACTCACTTGGTGTCCCGTGTTCACATGCAATTGTGGCTGCCAAGGAATGAAACATACCCATTCAAAGTCTTTGCAGTCAATTTTATATAGTGAACTCTGTAATGACTGCGTATTCAAAGCCTATAAATCCACTCGGGCACATATCTGAATGGAAGAGAGCTCCTGGATATGTAGAAAAGACTATCCTTCCTCCAAAGTTTGTGGCACAAGTTGGGTGTCAGAGAGTGAGAAGAATACCATCCAGAGGAGAATTTCACAAACAAATGAAATGTGGTCGGTGTGAGAATTATGGGCATAACCGCCAAAATTGTAGTGAACCGCTCATAACCGTGCAACGTACTGAAAATGCCAGAAACCATGACTCAAATACCTGTTATCTAATTTAGTTTATAACTAACTTTATCTTGTAACAGTCTGTTGGTATGTGTTATAAATACCATTGATCAGGCCCCAAAGAAGAGTTTTTCATACTTTTTATTTTTTCAGTAAACAAAAAGAAGTTGTAAGCAATCTTCAAGTGAGAAAGAAAGTGAATCTTTTTTGCAAAACATGAAAACACAATCTTGTTGTCAAATCATATCAATTTCAGAGTATCGAGTTGAATCGCATATCGATTTTCTTCTATCGAGTAGCATCGAGTCAGAAGTTTTTCATCTTCAAGTTACTTCGAGTAAAGATTAATATCGATAAAAGCGTCGAGTATAGAAGGAAACTTCCATCGAGTATCGAGCAGAAACTTATCGAGTATCGAGTATCTAGCATCGAGGATTTAACAGAGCATTACACAACCATTTCTTCACAATCTCGCTCTCTTTCAAAATCTCGCTCTCTTAATCTCTATAAGTGTTGCTCTCCTTAAAAGTCTCACTCTCTAAATCTCGTTCTCTCTCAAAGTCTCGCTCTATCAATCTCGCTCTCTCACAAAATATCGCTCTTTAAATCTCGCTCTCTCTCAAAGTATCGCTCTCTCAATCTCGCTCTCTCTCAAAATCTCGCTATCTCAATCTCGCTCTCTGATGCATTATGAATATGATGAAATAATGGTGTATATTGTGATGGTGGTGTATGCGTTGTACATTCAAGTTTTCCTAGCAAAATCCAAGTATAAATTCTACTAGGTTGCCTGGTAAGCCCAGGGTCGAACACAGGGACTATGAAGACAGTATGTGATGGAGATTTCTGATTCCTTTGTGGTGACAAATAAAACAATGAGTTGGTTGGTATGTTTGTTTAAGGTATAGATTCTATATAGCGGAATTGAGAAAAGAGCTAATAACAATGAAAGTTACAATGAATGTGCGGGAAATGGGTTGAGAATGGATTTAGCTAACACTTCCTAAGATTGCATTCAAGTTATGCGATCATGCTGCACACAAACAACAGCAGGTCATCTCTCAATGAAAATGTTATAGATTCTAGTTTTAGGACGCATGCGATCTATACAATGATGACTATAGGACTTATGTCTAAGCCTCTATTCTTGTCTATGCGATGATGAATGACACATATATACACAAGGCGACTGCATACTACCATAACCTATTCCTAGGGTGCATGTGATGCATGTTAGCAAACAGAATTTATCTCTAAGTTTCTATCTCTTGCTTATGCGGTTCTAATCTAACTTTCTCAAGCCTAGATTCTAACCTAGCTCTCTCAAGTCTAAGTTCTTTCTTTAGACTCTCTCTCGAGTAGCTCTAAAGGGGTGTTGGACACATACATAAGACAATATGATCGCATAAAATGAAAAGCTTAGGTCATGCTAGCTAAGTACTTCTCAACCCATTCGGAAGTTTAGTTACTCATGCGTAATGTAAAGAGCGTGAATAGATGTAGAGATGCAAATCCCATTTTATAAATGAAATCATAATATAGAATGACAATGGGAATTAGGGATAAGGAGCCTAGTAGCAATGTCTTGCTTCCCAAGGCTTTTACACTGAGTTTTTCTACTCTGCCCAATAGAATCTTCTTGCTTTCGTAAGAGTCGGCCCTCTCTTCGTTCTCAACCCTTCCTGGTACTCTCTCGAGCTAACCAGGAACGATTTTCTGGTGTCTTCTCTCTTCACTCGCCTCCGCCTCTAAGTATGTAAAATCACATACTACAGCTATCTATGTATATGGTGGAAAAGAACTCCAAAATTCTAACTCCTGAACTGGAACCCCACTGAACCGAACTCCTTTAATGAAGGTGGCCTTTGGTATTTATAGAGCTTCATGGTGAAGAGATTTTCTCTCAAATGATTGCACTGATGGGATGTCATTAATTCTCTGTCTGATGCGCCAATTAATTGTCACCGAAAAGTTGAGTATACTTGCTACAGTGTGTCGTTAACGGCTTGTCAACTAAATTCAGATTCGACCATCATCAGCTTTTTGTCCCATCATGATTTATTAAGCTTTCACCTTGATGCGTCGTCTCTATGCGACCACCTTCTTGAGCAGATCTTCGTGAACGCATACGATCTATACCTTTGCGGTCGCAATCTTCTAATGCACTCGAACGCTGAATTCCTTGGATCGCAATTCTACCTTGCGCCAACGCATTTTCCTGCACAAAATACATAAATTAGCTACTTTAATGCGATGGGCGCATGCAATCGTAATGTTCTCAACTTAATGTTTTTTGATACGATTTTACATATTTTTTTCGTGCAATCCTACATTATTTTACATCTTTGTGTTGTAATAACGTGCATTTCTGCCTGTTATCACTCTCTCTCAAAATCTCACTCTCTCAATGTTTGAACTTTGATATAATGTTTTATATACCATTGATATAATGAAAAGACCAGTAGCTCAATTATACATGTTTTGATAAAATGTATAATATTGAACTTTGATAAAATTGTTTTATACATGTTTTACATACATAAAACATACATGTGTTACATACATAAAAAATACATTAAAAAACACATGTTTTATGCACGTAAAAAAATATGAAGTGTTCACCCACAATTGACACGCTAACTGCATCCTATATTCACTCATTTCTCCTAAGTGATTACGAACGGATCAACACCAGTCAACAAATGTTCTAGTAATGTATTGCAAAGATGCCACAATCAAGCAACTCATATTGTATGTCGGCGTTCATAGGTCACGAGATTTTCCAATGGGATATGGATAGGTATGGCTTTGAACGATCCACATCACAGTAGTGAAGCAGGGATGGTATTATGACAGTCAATGTGAATTCAACCATTGAACCATTGCATGTTGTAACGCTGGTATTTATGCGATGATATGCACGCACGGTTCAAGCCTATTGATATGCAATAATGACCTTACTTGACTCACTTCATGCAATACTACTTCTAGATATGTGTTATTTATTGATGTTCTTGTAGTATTCTGTGCGTTGTCACAAGTTTTCTTACGTTGGAACCAAGTATAATTCCACCGCAAGTTTCTCGATGTGATCCAAGGTCGAACACAGAGACTATTTGAGGTTATTGCGTTATGTTTATGATACATGCGACCAGATTTTTCAATCTTTACAAGTATAGTTTGTGTACAAGTATATAAAATTGTAGTAAAGGAAAGGAAAGCAATAAAGATGTGATAATAAAATAAAGTGCAGTAAACCTAAGCTAGATGGTACAAGACACAAGCTTCATGATACAAGATGTTGGGGTCTAGGCTGGCTGTGAAGGTTATGCAAAGAATGTGGAATGCGGTGGCAAGTCTTATGTATAAAGCAGAAAGAGAAAGATAAATAATATAAACATCGCAAGTTCTTAATTGCATTGAAGCTATAAATACGGTTCCGCTTTTCTCTTGGCGTACACTTTTCAGTGATTGGCCACGTTCCCACATGTCTGTGGTGAAACAGAGACGAACGTAATGAACACAAGGTTGCTTCCATGTCTGGAAGTACTACTCACTTTAGATAATGCATTCTTCTAACCTTCTCTCGATAGATCAGAATGACATCTTCACTTCTGCTCTCACAGGTGAAGATGTCGTCTAGCATGCTTTAGCTAAACGCATTTTATCTCTTTAACATAGATTAAGTACTCGTTTAATTCATACTAACTATCAGGAGATTAAGAAGACATCATGGAGAAAGTGATTAATGGAGGAACGAAAATAGGTAGAGAATAGAATATGACAGTAATCGAAGCATTTAATATATCTATTAAGCGTTTGATACATGGTTTTGTGAATGAAGAGATAAAGAATATGAACTACAATGATGAAAAGAGATAGAACAGATACAAATAGCGCCAACGTCTCAGCACTGATTTGGATGGAGATCTGCTTGCCAGATTGGATGGATCGGATGGTGGGATGAGCTTCCCTCTCAGGCTTGCTCAACCGGTAGCAGTGTTCTAATCACAGAGCTTCTCGGCGGGTATTTAGCAGAATAGATCTGAGACTCACCTCTCAGCCTTGTCTCTTCTTCTTCCCGGATTTCTTCAGTTAAGCACTCAGCTCAGCCTTTTCTCTCAATACTTGAGAAGCAATTAGCCCCGTATCAAGTAGCATAAGTTTTCTTTGAAATCTATGTGGTATTTATAGGTGAGGATCTTTGACTCCGGCCTTGTGGTCCCCACTTTTTGGTTATGGAAATTCCAAAGATGGAGGGATATTATTCCTTCTGTTATGCAATCAGACCGTCTAATCTGTACAACCGTTAGTTGTACACGTGTTATAATCCTCCGCTTTTGTGTTGCTCAGTTGCATCTTTCGATCGAATGTTCGCATGCGGAGTTGTATTTATTACCGCATACGGTTGGAAGTCAGCTCGGGATCAACTGCCGCACTACGCTGTCATTGCATGAATCGTCTTTTCATTGTTGATTGACGGGCGCAATGAAATAGAGATGCGTTGGTCAGTTCTCCGTGGGCCTTGAGCACAAGCGGTGACTTGGTTTCTTGCAAAACAGAGTAGAATTCTCCTTTTCTTCCATCTTAATGATATGAGTGAGTGTAATCACGATAATTCATAATTATTGTATATCTGAACTAATTTTCATACAATTGGCGCATATTTATCCTCGTTTGGCTACAATATCTAGATAAGGCAGTACAAATAACTTGTAGAAAACTTGTATTTCTACAAGTTATCACATGTACCTAAAGGACCAATTACGAGAAGCAAGGCAAAAAAGATTTAAGAGGCATTCACACTACATCTTCAAAAACTAGCAAATTCACAAGAACCGATAAATAATTTTTAGACCAAAGTTTTATATAATGTTAGTTAAATGAGTCAAGAAGAGAATGGCATGAAGATGGCATGGGAAAAGTCCTATAGTTTGGAAGATGACATGTGGTCAAAAAAAGTGTGCAGATTTTATGAAGAAAATGTTGTTAAGTGTGCACTGCATGGGAAAATATGATGTCAAACCTTGTCAAACATGCATATTTACTTTGCCTCCTTCTAGAAGACTTTCTACATTCCTAGTTTTGCATTTTGACTTATAATTTAGTATGCAATTAAGTTTCAAGTTTCTAGGTGTTATTTTCTACAATTTGCAATTAATTGTATTTGAATGACTTCTGAGTTTCTTGGTCTACCCACGACCATTTGACCTATAAAATGGCTTGTAATGTTTTTCAAAACTCAAATTATCGATAGTAAAAAGCTTGTGCTTATTCAACCCTTTGGTGTTATCTTTTTCTTTCAAATCTTGCTTTAGATTTGATATTTAAATCAATTCATTGGATTAGTCTTGATCAAGCTAATTCTGGAGTGAGTTGTCTTAGGATATAAGACTGACCATCATAGATTCTAAGTTCGATCTAAGTAGCTTCCTTTGTGAGTGTTTACAAGGATCCTAGAAGGACCTCTAGGTTTGCATCCAACAAGCATAGCGGGCGCTTATCATTTGGTATCAGAGCATTTGTTCATCGTTCTTGGTCGACTTTAGAGGTGTTATCTTTACTTTATTTCAATTTATTTATTTCAATTTTTTTCTCCATAACAATTGCATCTTGTAACAAGAATACTACAACTTATCTTGAAAACTTCTTCAAATCAGCTCTTGGATCATTATAAAAAAAAATTAAAAAAAAAGTCAACAAAAAAAGAGGAAAAAAAAACACTAGCAAAAAAAAAAAGAAGAAGAAAAGAAATCAAAGATCTAAGGCACATGAAAGTTTCTCAATTCATTTGAAAAATTAAAAAAATCCAGATTTGTTTTTTTTTTTTAAGCCTAATTTTAGTTACTCTAGTCTTGGTTTGTGAGAGTTAATCATTTTAAATTGGCTTTTATCAAAATTTTCAATGAGATTGTTCCAAAAATATAAGCCAACTCTTACATCTTTGACCTAGTACCAAAACCCTACCTTGAGTGATAAACACGAGTGTTCTTGAGTGAAATTGGTGAGAAGTGTGGTGAGGTCCTTTTATTACTAACTTTAAAATGTCACAGGGTGAAGGAGTACCACAAATACAAGATACTAATATGGTTATTCTTCAAGCCATTCAAGGCATGATGGAAATGATGAGGGAAGATAGCCAAGAAAGGAGGGCACAACAACAAAGAATCTTACAAGAAGATAAGTGAGTAATTGACATAGTTGAACAAGAAAGACAAATTGGAGGAAGAGGAAACATGAGAGGAAGAGGAAGAAATAATATGCACCCTAGATGAGGAGAAAGAATCTATGAAGATAGAGATAGTGGAGTCAAGCTCAAAATTCCACCATTTTATGGAACGTCGGATGCGAAGTCATACTTGGAATGGGAAAGGAAGATACAACATGTGTTTGATTGCAACACATTTAGTGAGAATAAGAAGATGAGACTTGCCATTGCCGAATTCACTAACCATGCGGGAAATTGGTATCAACATCTCAAATTCGAGAGAAGAAGGAAAAAAAAATGATCCTATTGAAACTTAGGAAGAACTTAAAGAAGCCATGAGAAAGAGGTATGTTCCAAAACATTATGAAAGAGATTTGAGAACTAAATTGCAAGTTTTGAGGAAGGGAACAAAAAGTGTAGCTGAATATTATCAAGAACTGAAAACTTTGATGGAAAGAGCAAATATTCGAGAAGAAGAAGAAGACACCATGTCTAGATTCCTTGGAGGTTTAAATCGAGAAATTGCTCACATCGTTGATAGATATCCACAACTATACTTGGAAGATATGTATCATTATGCAATCAAAATTGAAGAACAATTGAGAGAAGAAAAGGAACATTCCAAGAGGTATAATTCTAAAGCTAATACCTTTCCAAATTCTAATGTTTGGAACAACGATGGTTTTGTGAATAGGGGTGAAGCAAAAGGGAAGTTTGTGGCTCCTAAAAGAATGGAAGCTGGGAGCACCTATACTAAAAAGAATGAAGCTTCAAAGGAGGAAAGAGAGAAATCTAATTCCATCCAAGGTTAGAAGTGCAAAGGATTTGGGCACATGAGCAAAGATTGTGTCAATAAAAAAGTCATGGTCATAAGAAATGGAATTATTGATTCGGAAGATGAATGTGATGAACAAGGTAGCCAACTTGAGGAAGAATCTGAAGCCTTTAATGATGAGTACATTGAAAAAGGTAACTCCATATCCTTAGTTGCAAGAAGAGTACTTAATGTGCAGATCAAGGAGGAGAAAGTTGAAGATCAAAGGGAGAACTTATTTCACATAAGGTGCTTGATTGAAGGAACCCCATGTAGCTTGGTGATTGATAGTGAAAGTTGCACAAATGTAGTAAGTAGTTTTCTTGTAAAAAGACTCCAACTCACTACTCGTGCATATCTAAAATCATATAAACTTCAATGGTTAACAAATAAAGGAGAATTGAAGGTAAACTCCTAAGTTCTTATTTCTTTTACTTTGGAAAGATATAAGAATGAGGTTCTTTGCGATGTAGTACCTATGCATGCGGGTGATTTTTTATTAGGCCGACCTTGGCAATATGATAGAGAAGTCATATATGATGGTTTGTTGAACAAGTACACATTTACTTTAAATGGGAAGAAGTTTACTTTGCTTCCATTATCTCCATATAAAGTACAATGAGATCAAGTGAAATTAGAAAAGAAAAGAAAAGAATTTGAGGATCAAGAGAGGAGAGAAGAAAGTAAGTTAAAGGAAAAGAGTGAAAAAAGGAGAAAAGTGAAAGGCAAAAGGTGAGTGAAAACCAAGAGAGAAAAAATAGTGATTTTGAGGGGGAAAAAAAAAAAGGAAAGTGTGAGTTTGGTTATGAGAAAGGGGGAAGAGAGGAATATGTTTTCATTCGAAGCACCAAACTTTGTACTTATGTGCAAAGGAATGTGTTTAGTAACTGAATCTAACTCTAATGATGGTTTGCCTAATGCTTTTAATTCTCGTTTGCAGGAATTTAATGACATGTTTCCACATGAAGATGCACCTACGGGTCTACCTCCTTTAAGAGGAATTGAGCATAAAATTGACTTCATACCCAGGGCAACGCTTCCAAATATGGTAGCCTACAGGACCAATCCAATCAAGGCCAAGGAAATTCAAAGGCAAGTGGAAGAACTCATGGATAAAGGTTATGTTCGAGAAATCATGAGTCCTTGTTTGGTTCCAGTCATTTTAGTGCCCAAGAAAGATGGAACATGGAGGATGTGTGTTGATTGTCGAGCCATCAACAAAATAACGGTAAAGTATCGACATTCTATTCCTAGATTGGATGACATGCTAGATGAATTACATGGTGCAAACTTGTTTTCAAAAATTGATCTTAAAAGTGGTTACCATAAAATTCGAATGCATGTAGAAGATGAGTGCGAAATGACTTTCAAAACAAAATTTGGTTTTTATGAGTGGCTTGTTATGCCATTTGGTCTTACCAATGCACCAAGTACTTTTATGAGGCTAATGAATCATGTTTTGAGAGAATACATTGAAAAATTTGTTGTGGTATACTTTAATGATATTCTTGTTTACTCTAAAAATTTGAATGAACATATGTTGCATGTCAAGACAATTTTGCTTAAACTCAGGGAAGAAAAGCTTTCTGCCAATTTCAAAAAGTGTAGTTTTTGTCTAGACCAAATCAATTTCTTAGGATTCATTGTTGGAAAGGATGGGGTGAAAGTTGATGAAGAAAAGGTCATGGCTATTCGAGAGTGGCCAACACCCATCAATGCAACTGAAGTGAGATCTTTTCATGGTTTGGCTAGTTTTTATAGGAGGTTTATTAAGGATTTCAGTAGCATAGCCTCACCATTGAATAACTTATTAAAAAGAATGTGAAATTTGAATGGAAAGAAAAGCAAGAAAATGCATTCAATGAATTGAAAGATAAATTGACAAATGCATCTTGTCTTGCTTTACCTAACTTTGACCAATCTTTTCAAATTGAATGTGATGCAAGTGGGATAGGGATTGGAGCTGTTTTGATGCAAGAAAAGAGGCCGATTATGTTCTTTAGTGAGAAGCTAAATGGAGCACAACTTAGCTACCCCACATATGATAAGGAATTACATGCAGTTGTAAGGGCTTTGCAAGTTTGGCAACATTACTTGTGGCCAAAAGAGTTTGTCATCCACACAGATCATGAAAGCTTGAAGCACCTCAAAAGCCAAATAAAGTTGAACAAGAGGCATGCTAAATGGGTAGAGTTCATTGAGACATTTCGATATGTCATTCATTACAATAAAGGTAAGGATAATGTGGTGGCTGATGCATTATCAAGAAGTGATGCAGTTGTTTCAAGAGCAGAATACATCAAAAAAATTGCATAAAGAAGTCAAAGAAAGGATTGAAATGAAGAATCAAAAGCTTCTCAATAGCAAGAACCAAGGGAGAAAGAAAATGATTTTTAAACCTAGTGGGTTTGGGTTCATCTACGAAAGGAAAGGTTTCCAGATTAAAGGATGTCTAAACTTCAACTAAGAGGAGATGGTCCATTACAAGTGATAAAGTGAATCAATGATAATGCTGTTGGATTTTATGTCCTAAAACTCGTAGTTTGTAAATTAATAAACATATTCTGTTTTATTTTTCGATAAAGTTGTTATTGAAATTGTAATCTTGAATCCAATAAACTAAGGTTCTGAGGCTATTTAATGTAGTTTGGACTTTATGTAGTGACATAAATGTGGATCAAGTTCAAATATATAGCCAAAATGGTCTATAGTATATGAATAAGGTTGGGCACCTTATTTTGGAGACACTATGGATGCAACCCATTTTGTAGTTAGTACAAACGATGTGATCCTAAATCGTTCATGTGGAGACATGAAAGTTAGGGCATCCTATGTAAAGAGTTTACATAAGACTGAACCATGAAATACTCACTTTTTACGTTCTAAATGTCGTTTTATGTATAAAACTGACTATTTCGTTAATTGATGACCTAGGTAACTTAATCTTAATCCTGAGCTAACTATGAACTCCTGTTCACTTGGAATTATCCTTAGATCTGCATAGGTGAGGGCAGCTCATTATCGCTGGCCCAATAAGCCTCCCATTTCAAGGGTAAGATCAGGTGGATAACTGGGAACATAGGGTGCAAGACGGAATCCACTCCTATCCGTTATAGGGATAGTAGATAGGTTGTTTCCTTTAGTAATGAATCCAGGTCTTGAACAAGGGGTCCCACCCTCTCCTGGCCCAAGAGGGGTTCGGTTTATAGGTTGGACCTTAAACCAATTGTTCATTAGAGGATCAGTGGAACTTAAGGAACAAGATGTAGTCTTGGGGGTAAAACGGTTTTTATGACCCAGCCGAGATTACGAACAACTTGTGAAGGATTAGCTTACTAATCATAATTATATCATATGGACACAAATATATCTATAGTGAGGGGAGTGCAACCATAGGACTATAGTGGAATGACCCATTAATTAACGAATGTTGGTTAGCTCCGTCTAAAAGAGTTTTAGCCAGCTTTTCTTGGATCGTTGGAGCCCATGATCTAAAGGTCCATTAGGTTCCTGTCACACCCTGCCCCAGACCACCCTCTTAGCCTAGGAAAGGGTGTGACTGTAGCAGTTATCAACCCTGTAGCTGACACTTACTGCCTACTAACTGTTGCGGAATAATTCTGATACCAATATAAAACTCATATACAGTGGAATATCTTTAGCCCAAAATTTATTAATTCAGAAACATAACATATTTAGAGTCATTACAACACTAGATTCACAAGTCCTAAAACCCAAAAACCCTAGTCCCTATATGAACAACAGTAACATGTGTACAATATTAACAATAACCACCTAAACAGACGGGTTACAAATCTCTTTGTCCTTTAGTGGCAGAGCAGATGCAGAGCTATCTTTAGAGGATTTGACCGCTACCTATGGGGGGAAAAAAGAAAACATTTGAAAACGGGGTGAGCTTGCGCCCAGTGAGTGACTTAAGAAAGATAATTGAATCTCATGCAAAATCTCAATAAAGAGTTTAACTGAAATATATTCTTCTACAGTACTTGTACTGCAGTATAAACATTTTCCAAGCATAAAACATATAAAGTTGTTTTAATCATAAAACAGTAAAACTATTTCTCAGTTGAGAATAACCCTATTGTGGGTAAAAGCAATCCCAACACCAACTATTGTCAAGAGAGAACCCTTTTGCTCAATCTCTGACTCTACCTACGTCCACGTGGCCATACTAAGTATCGTCATACCTTAGGTACTTCTGTTCAAATACCTTCTCAAACGTTCTTCAGTATCTGGTTGGTTTGGTACATTCTCAAACGTCCTTCAGTACCAATAAATACCTTCTCAAAGTTCTTCAGTATCTAGTTGGGCGGATACCATCTCAAATGTCCTTCGGTATCGCGTTTTTAAGTAAGACTAGTTATAAATGACTTTCTCTCTTTAAAGCATGTAAAGTATAATACATATAAAAACATGGCTTTAAAGGTACTAACGCATGCTGAGTATATTTAACACATATAAATTGCTTTTCAACAATTTCTCACACATGCATGCATTTAAAACATAACTCATGGTTTGCTTGGAAATCACTTTGTAAAACTAGTTGGCATGAGAATAATCATCTTTAAAACATGCTTTCTATAACACATTGTAATAAAAAATTTTAAGTAAATTTTTTAGTCAAAACGTTTTAGCCACTCACCTTGATTCCTTAGGAGCTTTTCACTCTAGTAGCTCCCTTTTTTACGTCGGGCTTCCTTTTGCACCCCATTTTGAAATACTTACTTTTAAAAACATATTTTGAAATGTCTCAGGAAGCTTACCCTAAAATTTGAGCTCAGAACTCCTCGTGGTTTGGCCGGAATCATAGAATCTTCAAGACTGGCCCAAACTGATACGACAACCTGACCCTTCTGTCTTCTTCTCAGTTTCCAGCCCGATCCCTTCGAGCTTTTCCTCCGGAAGCCCTACCTTGAAAACGATCTTTCAGGTGGCTTTGGAATCACACCAAATGCATGCGTAAATTGGGAGAACTTCTCGTCCCAAATTGATGTGTCCTCTTCAGACTTCACTGTCCAATTTTATGCTTAACACTCCCATTCTTTTTACGGTATTTCTGAATTGTGATCTAAAAATGAAGTCTCTTGGCTCTATTTATAGGCATCCAAACTTTCTCCAGAGTTGACACCACCTACTGGGCTGCATGGCCAAGTGTATCCTTCTCACCCCATCAACGCAATTCTGTGATCAACGCAAGTTAAGTGTCTTCCTCCCATGTTGCCAACGCATGAGTCTCCAATCTGATGCCACCACTGCACATTCTTAAGGCTTAAGGCTTTCCTCCCAAGAAGACACATGGTTTGGATGATGTTCTCCTGATGATCTCATTCTTTGTATGCATTCAACTCTTGGATGTTCAACGCATAGTCCATACTCAATGCATAGCCATCACCAATGCATAGCAAGCCAATTCATTATCATTACAATTCAACTTAGCCATCGCCATGAGCTAACCATCACCAACGCATAGGGTGACCGTCCATCCTCGATGCATGGCTCACTAGGTAGCATAGCACAGCTTGCTTGGCATGGGCGCATGATGCTGGCCACCAACGCATAGGCGTGCTGTATAGGCTGGTCGCTCGACGCATGGGCGTGCTGCATAGGCTGTCTACTCGATGCATGATCGTGCGACATAGGCTAGCCATCGCTCGCTCACTCGGCACATGGGCTGCGTGCAGCGCTTTGATGCTTGGCCGAGTGCTTCAGTGCATGGGCGTGGCCACTCGGCAAGGGTTCAACGCATGTGCGTGGCCGCTCGGCATGGGCAGGGGTGTCTGGCCGAAGCTGCTCGATGCATGGGCAGGGCGTCTGACCAAGGCTGCTCGACGCATTGCATGGGCAATGGTCGAGGCTGCTCGACACATTGCATGGGCGTTGGCCGAGGCTGCTAGACGCATGGGCTGCCTTCCAACGCCTCACCTCCATCTTTCTACCTTCAGCCGCAAGCCATCCCCAACCACTCTTCCAACGCATCAACACCACACAAAATTTATACTTAGCCAAATTTCCAATTTTTTCCCCAAAAGTTAAGTTTCCAAATTCCCTCTTGTCTTCAAATCTCCACTCTTTTCTCTATCATTCCACACTAGCTTCCACATCAACCTACTCATCACACTGATCTCAGTAGGGAATGTACTCAAGTAGAGATATTAGAATTTGTGGTTCACAGTTCCCCTACTAGCTCATATGGAATAAACTTAGAACAGTATGATAGAATAATTCGAATTGTTCGAATTAAGTGAAGAGAGAGAAACCGACAAGTATATGTGATATAGTGGTCGATTTTTCAGTTTAGAGATATAGCTTTAATATTTAAATGTGATTTAAATATCAAGAATATGAATATTCATATTCGGAAGCTCAAAAATAATGAAAATGGTCAAAGATGTAAAAAAGTCAAAGAGTTGACTTTTGACTTTGAAAAGTCAAACTTTGACCAACCTTATATTCAAATGTGATTTGCATTTCGAGAAAATGAATGCGGATTCATGCTCGGGAGGTCAAAATTAGTCAACACGGAAAAAATCATAAAAAGTCAAAATGTTGACTTTTTTGTCAAAGTTTGACTTTGACAAAATGACTATTTTGCCCTTTGACTAAAGTTAGTGGAAAAATCCAAACTTTTGTTAGATAATTCCACTAACAAAATAGTGGGCTAGGTGTTGGTTTATAGTGAAGATATTAAGCCCACTTAGATAGTGGATTCTAGGTGTTGGGTTTTTATGAATTTGTTTCATGCAATTTTGCATGGCCTTTTTCTATAAATATGGGCTTTTCAATTTGGTTGAAGAACTTTTGACATTTTTGCCAATTTTATTTTTCAAAATTGGGCTGGAAAAATAAAAACCCAAACCCAAATTCATTCTTATTTTCTATCTCTTTTTCTCTCTCGGTTTTCTTCATCCACCGGGTCCCACAACCCGGTTCTGAGTTCAGAGGATAGTAGGTCAACTCTAGTGGTGGTCCGTTCGTGTTTGGGTCGAGATTCAGCGAGGAAAAGCGGGTTTCAAGAGCTTCAAAAGTAAGATTTCAAATAACCCTAGTTTTAATGTGCATGTTATTTTCCTTTTATTAAAAGCAATTAGAGTGTAACTAGATCCTTATTCCGCTATGTATGTCTCGTGTTCCATCATGTGGTATCAGAGCATGCTAGAATTATGCTCGGGTGTTATTTTTCTTGCTATTCAAGTGTTGAATGAAATATGGACTAAAGTGGATTTATTATGATTTTTGGCATTGTTTTTCTTTAAATTTCTTGTGAAAATTTGTAATTGCTCACATGTTTATGAGCATTAATGTGTGAAAAAGAGCCTGTAAATTTTTTGGAGTCATTAGAGTTGAAATTAGGTTGTAATTACTTGATTTCGGGAGAGAGGATAGCAGAAAAATTGACGAAATTTTGCTTACAGATTTGAATTTGGCCACCAGACCCGAGACAAGCTCCCAGACCCGACCCGCAGCTTGAGATCCGACTCGGTTCGGAGTAGCCCGCGCACACCAGCTGTCGATGAAGTGTTCGACCCGTTCCGCGCTCCGACCCGATTTATCCACCCGCTCCGGTCCGACCCGCTTTGAAGCTGCCTTGCGTGCGTCGTTCGCCCACGACCCGCGAACTCGTGCTCCAACCCGCTCCGCGACCCAGGCGCTCGTGCGTTTCATTCGGCCCGACCCGACCCGCGCCTCCGTTGACCGCGCCAGCGCGCGTTGACCAGTCGGTCCAGACGGTCTGGACCAGTCCGTTTGACCGGTTCAACTTGGATTTTGGTGTTTTTGGATCAGTTCGAGTGAATTCTAAGCGGTTCCAGATGGTTCAAAGTGTTTCAAGCTGGTTCTGGGAAGCTGATTGCTGATTTTTGTAATAAATTAGTTATTTGTTTGTTTTTAATGCCAAAATCGGTCCACTTTAGTGTTGTTTACCTATTATGCATGTGATGTATAATGTTGTTTGATTATGTGTGCATATAGTATCCTATATAGTTTTAAAACCCCACCATAGAAAAAGCATGTGACATGCATGTGTTATATGTTATAAGTGTTATAAAATATATACTATGCATGCTTAGTTTTAATTTAAGTGTTATATTATACTATGTTTGTTTGAAGGAAGGATGTTATAGATGAATGCTCTAGGGTTATAATTGTTATAATTTATTTTATAATTGTTATAAAATAAGCTAGACTTCTAAAATCTATAACAAAGATAAGATGCATGCTCACTTAAACTTAACCATCAAGCAATCCCTTTTTTCATAGAAAATAGGTCGATATCTTGTAAATCGAAGTTACAAGAAAACTCACCAGGCAAGATCTTGGCAAAAAGTCAGATAAGATGACTAATGTTGAAGGTTTTTAAGTTGACGATTCACGGAACACCTACTACCTGGTGATCGATTCGGCACCTGAGTTATGTTAAACCGGTTTTATGAGCATGCATGAGCAGTGTGAGGTAATAAAATTTGTTTATCACCTAGACATCGTAGGTTAAAAATCCAGTATAAAAGTTATACTCGAATGAATCGCCTAGTTTTAGGATATAGTTAGCCGAAATGTATTGCTAAGTATTTTATACCCTAACCGTCTAGAACACTTCAGCTGGAGAGAAGTAATGTACTTTTGACTCTAGCTTCCTTAAGAGTTCACACCGTGAGATTCATGCTTTGCTTTGGGCCACCTTGGGAGCGGACTCCATTCGGAGAGTGTTTGCATGAGCCAATACCAAGGTGAATAGGGGAAATTGTTCATAGTAAATGGGAGAAGGAAGTGTGTCAACACATCCTACGGTCTCTTCCATTAGGTCGCACCATGAGATTCCTATAATGCGCTTGCATGTCTGCCCTAGAGTGACCTTACCAATCGGAGGGTTGTATTATAGGATTCGGAACTCCGAGAAATTGATAGGGTTTCTCAGGTCTGTTTTCATTCTTGTCTTTCCAACTTCGGGAACATAATGATTCCGATTTTTGAGGTTTGAAAATGGAGAGCCAAACTTACGAGAATTACCAAGTGTTAGTAAATTCTTGACCAAAGTAGCGATAACTGAGTTACTATAGGAATAAGAGTTATTCTGGTGATGGTATATAGTCAAGATAGTCTTGGTTCAATGGAGGAATAGTTGATCACCCCTCGGTGAAGGTTATTCTAAACCATTGAAATATCGTTGCAAAATGAAGGGCACATTATTAGTTTTTTTGCTAAACTTGATTGGATTTAAAAGATTAATGTTTTTTTACTAAAAATGATATGTTTTTCTTTTCAGCATGACTAGCTCTTTAGATCAACTATTAGCTTCTGAAAAACTTATTGGCGACAACTACTCAACATGGAAAACAAATATGAATTCAACACTAGTAATAGATGACTTGAGATTTTTCTTAACTGAGGAATATCCTCAGGCCCCTGCCTCGAAAGAAGCATAAGGTAAATATGATTTACTAGTTGCTGAAACATATTTAGTGGAGTATGATACCTCAACCTGGATATTGGATTTAGGAGCCACTAATCATATTTGCTTCTTTTTTCAAGAAACTAGTTCCTGAAAAAAGCTTGAAGAAGATGAGATCACCCTCAAGGTTGGAACAGGAGAGGTTGTCTTGGTCGAAGAAGTGGGAGACTTGAAGTTGTTTTTCAACGATAGATATATCATACTTAAAGATGTTTTGTATGCTCCTAAAATGAGACGAAATGTAATATCTATCACATGTATATTGGAACAAATGTATAAAATATCTTTTGAAGTTAATGAAGCGTTCATTTTTAGAAAAGGTATTCAAATTTGTTCTGCTATGCTTGAAAACAACTTATATAAGTTAAGACCAACTAAAGAAAAATTAGTCTTAAATACTGAGATGTTTAGAACAGCCGAATCTCGGAATAAAAGATAAAAAGTTTCTTCTAATGCCTATCTATAGCACTTAAGACTTGGTCACATAAATCTCAATAGGATTGAGAGATTGGTTAAGGATGGACTCCTAAATCAGTTAGAAGACAATTCTTTACCTCCATGTGAGTTTTGTTTGAGGGAAAAATGACTAAGAGATCTTTTACTAGAAAAGGTCTCAGAGCCATAATACCCTTAGAGCTCGTACATTCGAACCTTTATGGACCGATGAATGTCAAAGCTCGAGGTGGGTATGAATATTTCATCAGTTTTATTGATGATTATTCAAGGTATGATCGAGAGATTTTGGACACCTATAAATAGGGCCAAGGACTTCTCTGAGATCATAACTCGAGTTCGCTTTAAAAGGACATTAAGAAGAGTGTATAAAGGTTGATTCTGAGGAAACTATGCGTTGATGCGTTGGTAGTAAGACCATGCATTGGTCAAGAGGTTCCAAGGGGAAGATGTTGTCGGACAGGAAGGTCTGAAAGTAGCATCAACTTAGGACGAGGAGTTCTCCCAGAATACTCGTGCATTTTGAGTGATTTCAATGCACCTGAAAGCTCTGAGAGTCTAGTTTTCAGGCTAGGGCTTCTGAAGAATAAGCTCCAAGGAATCAGACTGGAGAATGAGGAAAAGACAGAAGGGTCGAGCTGGCGGGTAAGCTGAGCCAGTCTAGATTTTTTTATGATTCCGGCCAAACCACAAGAATTTATGATCTAAGATTCTGAGGTAAGCCTCCTGCGACATTTTAGAACATATTTGTAAAAGAAATTATCTCGAGATAAAGCCTAGAACTATGAGTAATCTGAGCTTCAAGTTGAATCTGGAATTTAGGGTTCAAAAGAGAAGCCCGGGAAGATCAAGGAACTTCTAAGAGAGATTCCTATCCTTACCAAGTTGAGTGGTACTTTCTTTTACGTCTTAAGCATATATTTTAAAGTAAATTTTATATGCTTATGTTATGAATGAGTATCTAGCATGAGAATGAGATTGTGTGATCCGGATGGTCAAGGGGTCAACAGACCTAGTTCCTAAACCCAAAAAGCAAAACCTCGCATGGGATGGTCAGAGGCCGATGGGCCTAGCTTCTGAGCCTATAAGCATGGAGCAGAGTCATTGGGAATAAAAGGAAACTCAGCAGAGTAAGCATTCATGTTTAGCAATAGTTAAGTATCTACTGTGTGTGTGTAGGTAGGTAACATACTCATTCTAAGTAGTTATCAGTTTAGCTATCTACCGTGTGTGTAGATAGAGTTGAAAACAAATCCACTCGAAGCTGAGGTTTGAATGTAATTTCGTATTTATGATATGCTTGTTATTTATGAGTTGAAATAGACTCTATAAGTTGCTTACCACTTACTCAGCTCTGTGAAGCTCATCCTTTTCTTTCATGTTTTTCTTCCTAGGTAGCGAAAGGTGAGGAGTTCGAGGGTGCTGCTAAGGTCAAGGTCTGCCACAAGCCACAGTTACACTTCCAGGGGGTTTTACAGTCGTTGCTGTAAACTTTGTAGTTAAGTCTTGGAGTTGTACAAACGTTACATTGTTGTGAAATAAAATGGGTCTATTTAATTAGTTGTTGTTATCTCCTTGACTTAAAAGTTTATTGAGTATAGTGAAGAGGTTCAGATGGATTGTAGGTATCACAAAAGAGTGGTATGTACAGTCCCTCACGCCTCTCCTCGGGCTCAATAGTGTGGGCTCGGGGCGAGGTGTGACAACTTGGTATCAGAGCATAAGTTTCTGGGAAAGTTGAAGGGTTAGTTGATACTAGTTTAGTATCAAAGCATAAGTTCATGGAAACTGAAGGGCTAAGTCTAGAAAACTTGAGGTGTAGTTTAGTAAAACCAGAGGGAAGTGTGGTAGAGTAAGGATTTAAAAAGAAACCTAAGAATTAGTCAAGGTAGACTAAGAGGAATGGCAAAAGTGGCATGACCTAGCAGGCAACCAGAGCTGGAACTCACAACGCTACCTGAAGATCTACCGAGGAAGGTAAGTATGAATTTAAGTCATTCTCATTTAGTATGTGAGATAGGAATGATTATGTTGTAGATAGTTTGGTTCAACATCTAGCTTAGAGATGGCTAGGTGAGGTATTGTTAGACAAATTAAGAAATTAATGTCAGAGTAGCGCAGTGGAAGCGTGGTAAAAGAAAAGGTTATAAGAGGTTACAACAATGGTTGTTGTGAAACCTTAAACCGGAGTTAGTTCGAGTAAATTTTGATGACGAAATTTTCTTAAGGGGGAAGTAAATGTGAAACCCGGATTTCCATTTTCCCTACTTAAACAGGAAATAAAAGGGATTAACTAATTGAAAGTTAAATCCTATGTTGAAGTGAAGGAATTTCTAAGTGTTTAAATAGATTTGTTTAGTAGCTTTGAAATAAACTTTAACTAGCGAAAATTTAGTTAAGTATGAATCCAAAAAGAAACTATGCATTGGATGATAGGGAAAAGTATTAGACAATGAGTTGGCCTTGTGCTAAGTGTTGGTGTTGTGCCATGCATTGGCCATGAAGTTTAGAGAGGTTATTTGGGCATTGAAAGAGGCTATAGTATGGCCGAGTGGAAAGGCTATGCGGGGACAAGCATGTGGCAACCTATGTTTGAGAGGTTAGTAGAGCATGCGGTAGCCTCAAGTTGCACGGACAAGGGCGTTGGGCGTTGAAGTTGCGCGTGCTGGTTGATTGGGTAGTAAAAGGAGCAATGCTACCCGATGGTATGCTGCCCATGGTATGCGGCTGAAGGTATGCGGCTGATGGTATGCGGCCGAAGGTATGCGCCCGATGGTATGCAGCAGCACTACACGTTGATGGTATGCGGCAACACTATGCGTTGGTGTTATGCGATGATACTATGCATTGGTGTCATGCAGCGATACTATACGTTGGTGTTATGCGGCGATACTATGCGTTGGTGTCATGCGGCGATACTATGCGTTGGTGTCATGCGGCGATACTATGTGTTGGTGTTATGCGGCGATACTATGCATTGGTGGTATGCGGAACTAGTACTAGACAATGAGCTATGCGGCGATGAGACGAGCCATGGTGAGTGCATAATGGAACGACTTGTGTTGCTAAGGCTTGCGATACAGAGGGTTGTTATGCGTTGACGATGTGCTATGTGTTGGACATCCGAGGGTATGTGGGCACATAGGATAAGACTTGAGCAAATAGTATGTAGTGGAAGAGGGTTGGTCATAATCCTAGTTGAGCATATAAGGCAAAGGTAAGCCATGCGGTAGGAGGCATGCGACCAAAGATGAGCCTTGTGAGCATCTAGCATATGTGACCAACTTGCGCCAATGGGATGCACAAGATAAGGTTGCGTTAATTGAAAATGGCACAACCGAGGTTAGTAGGTCACATATGGGGAAAGGTGCTGAGCGACAATGGCTTGAAGGGTGTTATGTTGAGATTTAAAGACACCGCAAGGGTGCAAAGATGGGATGGATGCACCAATGGGTGGTGTCCGAACATAAGTGTGTTGAGTCAGTCAACCAGCACGCGCAACTCCAACGCCCAACATAGATGGGCGCATAGGAGATTCGATGGACGCATTCAAGGTCGTCATCTGGACATGTGGTTTGTTAGGAAGAAACCTTAGGCCTTAAGCAAATGAGGTGGATGCACAAGAAGACATACGAAATTGAGAGCTATGCGTTGTAAAAGTGGAAGAAGACACCTTGGATTGCGATGACGCAAGGTTGCATTAATAGTGTAGGGAAAGGACACTTGGACATGCGGCCAAGTAGGAGGTGTCAGCCTTCGAGAGATTTTGGACACCTATAAATAGGGCCAAAGACTTCTCTGAGATCATAACTCGAGTTCGCTTCAAAAGGACATTAAGAAGAGTGTATAAAGGTTGATTCTGAGGAAACTATGCGTTGATGCATTGGTAGTAAGACCATGCATTGGTCAAGAGGTTCCAAGGGGAAGATGTTGTCGGACAGGAAGGTCTGAAAGTAGCATCAACTTAGGACGAGGAGTTCTCCCAGAATACTCGTGCATTTTGAGTGATTTCAATGCACCTAAAAGCTCTGAGAGTCTAGTTTTTAGGGTAGGGCTTTCAGAGAAGAAGCTCCAAGGAATCGAACTGGAGAATTAGGAAAAGGCAGAAGGGTCGAGCTGCCAGGTAAGCTAGGCCAGTCTAGATGTTTTGATGATTCCGCCCAAACCAAGAGAATTTATGATCTAAGATTCTGAGGTAAGACTCCTGAGACATTTTAGAGAATATTTGTAAAAGAAAGTATCTCGAGATAAAGCCTAAAACTATGTGTAATCTGAGCTTCAATTTGAATCTGGAATTTAGGGTTCAAAAGAAGAGCCCGGGAAGATCAAGGAACTTCTAAGAGAAAGATTCCTATCCTTACCAAGGTGAGTGGTGCTTTCTTTTACGTCTTAAGCATATATTTTAAAGTAAATTGTATATGCTTTTGTTATGAATGAGTATCTAGCATGAGAATGAGATTATGTGATCAGGATGGTCAGGGGGTCAATAGACCTAGTTCTTGAGCCCGAAAAGCAAAGCCTCATGGGATGGTCAGGGAACCAAGAAGTCTAGTTCCTGAGCCTGTGGGAGGATCCTCGCATGGGATGGTCAAAGGGCCGATGGGCCTAGCTTCTGAGCCCATGAGCGGGGAGCTATGTACACATAGGAGTCATTCGGAACAAAAGGGAACTCAGCAGAGTAAGCATTCATGTTTAGTAACAGTTAAGTATCTATCGTGTGTGTGTAGGTAGGTAACATACTCATTCTAAGTAGTTATCAGTTTAGCTATCTACTGTGCGTGTAAATAGATTTGAGAACAGACACACTCGAAGCAGAGTTTTGAATGTAATTTCGTATTTATGATATGTTTGTTATTTATGAGTTGAAATAGACTCTAGAAGTTGCTTACCGCTCACTGAACTTTGTGAAGCTCATCCTTTTCTTTCATGTTTTTCTTCCCAGGTAGCGAAAGGTGAGGAGTTCTAGGGTGCTACTAAGGCCAAGGTCTGCCACAAGCCACAGTTACACTTCCAGGGGGTTTTACAGTCGTTGTTGTAAACTTTGTAGTTAAGTCTTGGAGTTGTATAAATGTTACAATGTTGTGAAATAAAATGGGTCTATTTAATCAGTTGTTGTTATCTCCTTGACTTAAAAGTTTATTGAGTATAGTAAATAGGTTCAGATGGATTGTAGGTATCACAAAAGAGTGGTATCTGCAGTCCCTCACGCCTCTCCTCGGGCTCAGGAGTGCGGGCTCGGGGCGGGGTGTGACAGCTATGTTTTCAGATACAAAGATTTTAAAAGTTTTATGTACACGTTTTCTTGGCATGTTTTTAGTTCCAGTATTCTGTTTTCTAGCTTTCAGTTTAAGCATGAGATTTATGTTTTTATTAAGTCACTCACTGGGCTAGTAGCTCACCTTGTTTTTAAATATTTTCCCTCCCCAGGTAGCGGTCAACTCCCCATAAGCTAATTCTGTTACTGCTCTGCCACTCAAAGACTCAAGGCTAAAGGAAGACTGGGTGTTTATTCTATAACACATGTTTTGTGCGTATAAGGACTAAACTTAGTGTCATGGGCTCACTGGATTTTATAGTCTACGTAGTTGTGAATGTGAATAGTAGCTATGGAACCCTGTTGATGTAAGAATGTTAAGTTTCTGTTAATCTATTCAGTATGTTTAGTATGTTAAGCTCTGAGGTTGTGAATATTGTTGTTATCAAGTCAATAATACATATCAGGGTTCTAAAGAAGGTTTTAAATGTAAGTTAGGCAGTAAGTGCCGACGAGAGGGTCGGTAACTGTTGTCGTCACATGCCCTTTTAGGTTAAGAAGGTAATCTGGGAGGGGTGTGACACGTACAAAAAAAATAGAAAGGTTGGGGGGCAAGTAGCACACAGCTATGGGGAGAAGAAGAGATGAAGTCTTTTTTTTTTTCTTTTGATGCATGTTTCCCGAGGCTTCACTATATATATATATATGTATGTATAAGTATGTATGTATGTATGTATGTATGTATGTATACTTAAAACCAAAACCTTAGTCTTATTTTCTCAATAAGACTACCTTCCCTAAAAGAAAACCCTAAAAAATATATATAATAATTTACACTTTCTCCAAAATTCAAATAAAATTCCAGGGAATAAAACCTCAACAACAAAAATTTAATTCCTCACTCATTTCTTCAAATAAAAATCATCTCAATTAAATCATTAAAATCTAACATCAAACCAAAAATAAACCCCAAATAAAAAAGAATTTTACCTGAAAATTTGGGGTGTTACAAAAATCGTAATTGACAGCACAAATGTAAAAAAGAAGACAAACAAACAAGATCTAAATAAAAAGGAAAAATACATAAAGCTAAATTAACATAAGAGTCCAAATTTTCTTTTTCTCAATCTAACCCAATTCTACTTTCTTTGTTTTTTTTACAATGCGGGATGGAGTAATCGAACCCTTGATTTCGATGTTGAAAAAACAAACATCATGTTAGTCGAACTATGCTCATTTTGGTACTCCTACTTATCAAGCGGAATTCAGTTGTTATAATCCAAAGCTTTTGAATACGACTGAATTGAATAGCTCAACAATAGGTCGTGCCCTTCAAATATCAAAGAAAAAAACGGAAAAAAAAATATGTAATAAAATCAATGATGAATGAACTTCTTGTTGCCTTTTTTTTCTATAAGCATCTAGGGGCTAGGGTTTCTTCCAAAATTTGTTTGCAATTGATTTGTTCCCTTGATTGGCAAGAATTATGTAGATACCAAAATTAAACAAATCTAGGACTTAAGAATTTTTTGCACAAAATCAAAGAATTAAGGAATTCAAACTCTTTCTAGCTCTATTTATCAAATTAGACACAAAACATAATCAAGATACATCTGCTTTATTATTTTTTTAAGGGAAAAAAACAATAACAAAACAATCAACCACTGGGGTGAAGGCTGTCTATCGAATAGACGAAATACTCGATCGTTTAGAAAGTTGAAGCCTATCGTATAGACTTTGCTACTCGATCGTGTAACAACGAGTAAGCGAGTAACTATCGTATAGTAGACTCGTAACTCAATCGTGTATGCTCTCTATGCTATCGTTTAGTAAAACACTTTTACTTGATAGCCTTTTTTTTGTGAGATTATTCCAAATGAATCATCAAATAAATTTTGGAAAACAATTTTCCTTTTTATCTCACAGTTCATAAAACTTCTAATAACCTCCCACTCAATTCGGTTATTAGAGAAAAAGAATAATTAATTATCATATCATTAATATGTTATAAATAAATATAATAACTAACTTATCATATTATATTTATAACCTATAGTTTTAATATTTCATCATATGAAACATATAAACCATAGTTCTTTTTTTATTTTATGGTATTTAATATAAATCATATTTATATTAATTCCTCCAATTAATGTATCTAATACATCATATCAATTATATCACATATAATTAAATTTCCTCTTGTTAATTTTAACACTTCAAATTAATCCAAAATCTTATTCTCAATTTGAACCCATTGAGCTACCAAGGGGACCTCATAGATCTATAGCTTGAAGCTCCAACAGTACGTGAATAACTGATTAAACTCTTTAATCACAAAATCCACCATCTGTTAAATGTTGGTCACTCCACTAAAGATCGACAGTTGTACTCTTCGCACTATAGATATTTTTTTTGTTCATATGACCAATCAACAGCGCGATGACCCTTCACAAATAACTCGTAAGTACAACTGGGCCAATGTTTGCCCTACGTAGTTACATCTAACTCCTTAAGTACCACTGATTCCTCTAATGAACAATAAGTCATAGTCCTACTATGACTAAGTCCTCTCAGGTCAGGAAAGGGTGTGGCCACTATGTTCAAGACTCGGAATCAGCTCTTAATTGAACAATTTATCTACTTACCTCTACATCGGGGAAGGAGTGAATTCCATCTTGTGTAACTGAGTTCCCAATTCCCCAATCAGACGAATCTCTAAAATGGTAGGCTTGTTGAGTTGGCAATCTGGCCACTCTCACCTATACTAATCAAAGGACCACTCTGATAGGCAGGAGTTCCCAACTCACTCAGGATTAAAATCATGTCACCTATGGTCATTCTAGTGAAATGTAAGTCTCAATTATCAATAACGTTATATAAAGAGACTAATCATTCCATGGTCCGGTCTTATACATTCTTTGTATAGTATACCCCCGCTCGCATGTCTCCACATGATTGGTCAGGATCAATCCATTTGTAGCATCTTACAACATTTGTAACATCTACAAAGCGGGTTGTATCTGTAGTGTCAACAAGATAAGATATCCCTCCTTTATCTATCTACTATAGACTATTTAGGTTATTACTTAAGGCATGATCCACTTGTATGCCTCCACATACATGCTTAAGTTACATGAAATAATCACGGATCTTATTTTATTGGATTTGAGTAAATTTTTACAAAGTAACATTTATTTTATTAATAACAATATGTTTACAAAGTGTTTACAAACTACGAGACCACCGGGAGAATTACGACACCAATTATAGACTGTAATTATTTGTGTTCATTCTCAATGGGATATGGAACGATTCGCTTCCGTTCACATGGATGTCTATTTAGATTTCCTTCAATTGGTATCAGAGCCAAGTTGTTATGATATTCCAAATTCCATTGTTGTATTGAACTTCTTTTACAGTCATGGTGGGTTTTAAGTTTTCTACAATGTGTTTAAGAGTTTAATGTGTTTGTTGATGTGTTTATGGATGTTTACGAGATGATTGCCTCTATTTCAAGCTTTCTTTAAGTTTACAAAGTGTTAATTTATAAGGCCCATGCATTTTTTGGCATAATTAACAAGCAATAGAGTCTATATTCAAAGTGGTTGAAGTTTTTTAAGTCGTTCGTGATGAAGTTTCGAAGCATGGAGATGTTGTTCTCATCGAGGAAAAAGACCAAAGGTTGGTTGCATCGTGTAGCCCAGGCAAAACGATCGTTAAGATTTGGCTAAACGATCAAGTAGAAAAGTTCTACCCGATCATGTAGTATTTACTAAACGATCGCATAGATGATGCTAAACGATTGAGTAAAGAGTTTACTCTATCGTGTTGTGTTGGCTGCTCAATCGTATAGATGCTTGGGGTAAACGATCGCATAGAGTTTATAATACTCGTTGCATGGTAGGCGCGTGCACTAAATGATCGTGTAGTCCAGCATGCTTCATTGCATAGTCACTGGCTACTCGATCACCCAGTATATAGTACTTGATGCTTTCTCCGTGATCGTTTAGATGATCATGCTTCACCGCAAAATTGTCGTCTACTTGACGTTTAAGGCATGTGTTACACGATGTGTATTGCACGATCGTGTGATCTTCATGCTTCATCGCATAGTCATAGGCACTAGATCCATACTAAACAATCGTTTATGCTCATACAATGTTGCTAAATGATCACAAGGAGCTATTACACGATCAAGGAGACGCGGCTTTGCCCGGATGGTTCAAGACCCGGTTCACCTGTTTGAATTGGTGGACTCAATGCTCTTTGTAATAGTTAGCTTTATTCTTTCGGATTTGAGGCTAATTATCCCGATTCATCAACTTTTATCTAATGTACATGAAATGTATGTTTGACTATATGCCAAATGTATCACATATAGATTTAAAACCCTCCTTAGGTTATGCATTTTTTCAAGCATCATCTTTATATTATAAGTGTTATAATATAGTAGATTGCATGATTGAATTACTTTAAAGCATGCTCATGCATCATATAATATAAGAGTTATATTTATGCATACATTAAGCATATTCATGCATCATCTTTATATTATAAGTGTTATAGATATTATAAGTGTTATAGTATAAGGGTGTATGAGAGCATGTATGCTAGTTTCATTACTTTCTTATATAAGAGTGATATAAAAGTAGTAATGAATGAACAATGCATGGAGCATGACACTTAGGATTATTTATAAGAGTTATGAATGCCTTATGAATGTGTTGCTTCGCATTGTGGTTGGTTTTAGTTGTTTCATTTTATAAGAGTTATAATGGAAATTAGAACTAAAATCAATAAGAAATAGTTGCATGCGAACTTACGTAAAATCATGTTTTTTTAAAATTTGATTGAGATAGACCTAAGTTCATGGTTCTAATGAGATTAGAAGCCTAAGTTTAATCTTTTAAATCGGTTTAATAGGTTTAAATTGATTTCCATAAAAGATTAAATTTGTAATAAATCTATCTATAAGGGACCTTTTGTCTAAAGGGGGGTTCTGGCTAGGCTAGGGTATTTAAGCTAACGAAAACGGAATACCCCTACATGGGAACCTACCTGGAAAGTTGAATAAGATAGATTTTCTACAAGCATGCAACAATTGATAAAAGACTTCGTTAAAGGGTTTAATGAATGTTGATCAAAAGTTATTTAACTTTCCAAAGTAAGCGTTACTTTTGGGAAAACCTAAATAGTCACTTAGTTAAAATAATTAGCCGTGTTTTTTCTAATTAAACTAAACCCTAGGTTTTAAAATACTCAGTGGGAGGAAAATATATATATGATATGTCAATTCCACTCACGTTTCAACGTTAATGTTCACACCGTGAGATTCATGCTTGACCTCGTGGTGCCCTAGGAGCATCCCCCTTCAGATGATGTTTGCATGAGTCAATATCAAGGTGGACAGAGAGAGTATTTATAGTAAGTGGGTGAAGGATGTCTATCAACATGTCATGCGGTCTCCTTCATTGGTTTGCACCGTGAGACCTTCTTGCACGGCCTCGTGGCACCCTGGGAGCGTCCCCCTTCTGATGGTTTGTGCAATTGGTCAATATCAAGGGAACTCTAGAAATGGATAGGGTCGCTTTAGTTTTTGCCCTAATCGGATTTTTTCCTTTCGAATTGGCTGCTTGGGGCAGAACTTTAAGATCTAAAATGAAGAGTCACATTAACAGGAAATTGCTAAGCAAGTTAATGATTTCTTAACCAAATCAATGATGGCTAGTTGTTATAGGAACAAGAGTTGTTCTGGTGTAATGATTGGTTGAGAGTGTCTCAATTCAGAGGAGGGATACATTGACTACCCTTCGGTGGCTTTTATCCAAAACCACTGAAGCATCATTGCAAAACTAGATGTCACACAGGGTTCATTTAGATTTTGCTAAACCATATTGGATTTGTTTTAAAAGAGTATTTGCTAAAATCTAATGTAGATCAATATGTTTGTTTTTTCAACAACATGTCATTGTATGATTTTCTGTTAGTTACCTTTTCTAATTTGACCAATTACATACATTGGAAAGAGTCTCTTAAAATTTATTTCGTGGTAAACAACCTCGAGTTTGTCATGGTTGAGGTGTGGATGAAGGCTAATTTGATGGCCCGACTTCAAATTTTGGCTAGCATACCTAATGCATTAGCAAAAAGGGTTGAGAACATGGTCATTGCACATTAGATCATGGACTTATTGTAAGAATTGTTTGAATGTCAGTTCTCACTTTTTGAGCAAAAAGGGATGGATGACAATGAAACCAATAGTGTCAGTTCCCAAGATAATCCCCAGTCCTTCTTGAATGTAAAGAGACTAACTTTTCATTGATGTATTGTTTTATCGAGATCAAATTTCACTTGCGATGTCATTTTCTTATTCCCAAATGGTCTTCTTCAATTCTTTTAGGTTTATGCTTTACTCCGAGTCAAGATCTGCCCGATTTGGATCTGCACATATAGGACAAATGCCCCAATAGCATGTCTTTTTGCTACGACTTCTTTTTTTTTTTTCAATTTAAAAGAGAAAACAATTGTTGCTGATTCAAATAAAATTCATCAACGAGAATTATTCTCTGAAATGGAACTTGGAGCTTATATAAGTTCTGATACTGATCCTGCTACTCTCCAGAAGAGAAAGAAGTCTAAAGACAGTAAATGTGATTTAATTGTCTTGGAGACATGTATGGAAGAGAATGATATTCTGCCTGGATACCTGATTCAGGTTCTACTAACCACGTAAGTTCTTCTTACTAAGGACTTAGTTCCTGGAAAAAGTTGGAAGACGGAGAGTTAACTCTTCAAGTCGGTACTGGTGAGGTCGATTCATCTATTGCTGTAGGCAGGCTTAAGTTATTTTTGGACGAGAAATGGTATATGTTACTGGATAATGTTTATGTAGTTCCTCATATCAAGAGGAACTTAATCTCAGTTTCTTGTTTGATTGAACAAAATTATTCCATCTCCTTTTCTGAGAATAAAGTATTTATTATATCTCATATAATTACTAATTCCCTTAATTCAAATTTGAACGTTTCAAATTAACTTATCACGCTATTCTAGAGCTAGTCCATTACTAGCTGGAGGACATCAAGGACCTACAGATCATGGGCTCCAACGATCCGAGATTAATTGGCTAAACTCATTAGACCAAATTAATCTCCATTCGTTAACTAATGTGTCACTCCACTAAAGCCCATAATTGCACTCCCCTCACTGTAGATAAATTATGTCCACTTGATTTAACCATAATCAGCAAGTCGACCCTTCACAGGTTGTTCGTAATAACGGCTGGGTCGAATATCTGTTTTACCCCCGAGATTACGTCTTATTACTCAAGCCCCTACTAATCCTCTAATGAACAACTGGTTTGTGATCCAAATACTAAACCAAACTCTCTCAGCCCTGTGAGAAGGTGGGCCCCTTGTTTAAGACCTGGATTCAGTACTTGAGAGAACAACCTTTCTCCTATCCCTAATTCGGGTAGGCGTGAACTCCGTCTTGCACACTATGTCCTCAGCTATCTATCCGATCTTACCCCTAAAATGGGAGTCTTATTGAGCCGACTTTGTTGAGCCAACCCTCAACTATGAAAATCTAAGGGCAATCCCGAAGAAATAGAAGTTCATAGTTAGCTCAGGATTAAGATTGAGTTACCTAGGTCATCTAGGTGAAATAGTCAAGTCTTATATAGTAAATAGCGTTATAAAGTAAGAGTGACTTATTTCTTAGTCCTGATCTTATGCAAACTTATTGCATAGGACATCCCCACTCCTCATGTCATAACATGTACAAATTAGGATCACATCGTATGTAGCACTTTACTACTCTTTGTAACAATTACAGAGTATGTCGCATCCAACGGTGTTGTCAGAATAAGGTACCCAACCTTATTCATGTACCATAGATCATTTTGACTATTTACTCGAACTTGATCCACTCTTATATCTCCACATAAAGTTCAAGTACTCATACAATAGTCATGGGTCTTAGTTTATTGGATTTAGACTCTCGTACAATTTATGAAATCAATAACAAGTATATTGATTATAGAAAATATTTATCATTGTACAAACTTTGAGTTTTTAGAACATAAAACCCAACAATACTCCCACTTGGACTAAAACTTCAGTGGATCAATATATACAAATATATACAATGTTGAGTTTACATGGAGAGAATAAAATGTACAAATACAATAAACTAGGGAATTAAAATACCCACAAATTCTCCCACTTTCCCTAGTGATGCAAAACTCGTAGACCTAGTCCTACTAGGTGACCCTCGAACACTTTGGTTGATAGGGCTTTCGTAAATGGATCAGTTAAGTTTTCTTAGGAAGCAATCTGGGTGACGATAACGTCTCCTCGATGTACAATCTCCCTGATTAGATGGTAATTCCGTTCGATATGTTTTCCCCTTTTATGGCTTCGTGGTTCCTTTGAATTTGTAACTGCTCCACTGTTGTCACAATAGAGAGTGATAGGCAGGTGCAGATTAGGAACTACTTCCAGATCTATCAGGAACTTTCTGAGTCATACTGCTTCTTTTGCTGCTTCACTTGCAGCACCATACTCAGCTTCCATTGTGGAGTCTTCAATACAACTCTACTTGTTGCTTCTCTACACCACTACTCATCTGTTTAGAGTAAATACTGATCCCGAAGTTGATTTCCTCAAAACAATATCGGTCTGAAAGTCAGAATCAGTATATCCAGTAAGGATCAGATCCTTAGCACCATACATGATCATATAATCTCTCGTTCTCTAAAGATACTTGAGAATACCTGTAACAGCAATCCAATGGTCATGACAAGGATTGGACTAAAATCTGCTGACAACTCCTACGGCATAATATATATCGGGACGAGTACACAGCATTTAATACATCAAACTCCCAACTGCATATGCATATGGAATTCGATTCATCTTGTCAACTTCTTGAGGTGTCTTAGGACTTTGTTCCTTAGATAGTTGAATTCCATGCCTGAAAGGTAAAGATCCTTTCATGGAATTTTGCATTTTATACCTAGACAATATCTTTTCTATACAAGATGCTTAAGATAATGCTAATGTTCTATTCTTGCGATTTCGAACTATTTGGATCCCAAGAACATATTGTGCTTCTCCCAAATATTTCATTTGGAATTGTGAAGCCAGCCATCTCTTAACGTCAGCTAGATATTCTACCTTATTCCCAATGAGTAGAATATTATCAACATACAACACTAGAAAAGCGACAGTTTTGTTGACGATTTTCTTGTATACACAGGGTTCGTCAACATTTTGTTCAAAGCCATAAGATTTGATTGCAATGTCAAATCTCATATTCCAGGATCTAGAAGCTTGTTTTAATCCGTAAATGGATCGATTAAGCTTGCAAACCCTTTTCTCTTGACCCTACTGTATGAACCCTTTTGGTTGAGACATATAGATACTCTCTGCAAGATAGCCATTCAGAAAAGCTGTCTTGACATCCATATTTCATAATCATAAAACGTGGCTATGGACAAGAGTATTCTAATAGACTTTATCATGTCAACTGGAGAGAAGGTTTCTTCAAAATCTAACCCCTCTCTTTGGGTAAACCCATTTTCCATAAGTCTAGCTTTGTAGGTTTGTACCTTACCAGCTTGGTCTCATTTTCTCTTGTAGATTCACTAACAACCGATGGGTGTTACCCCTTTTTGTTGATCTACAAGATCCAACACAGAATTGAAATACATAGATTCCATTTCAAGGTCCATGGCTTTAATCCATTGGTCTTTGTCACCATCGTTCATTGCTTGATTAAAAGAAAATGGATCCTCTAAACCATCATCTTGCATGATGAGTTGAGTTTCAGTTAAAACACATGTACCAGTTAAGCTATTGCACAACCCTCCCACTAAGACGAGGCATTCTCAACTCTTAAGAATGATGTGGAGTCTCAGTTTCATCAACAACTCTTGTTGACGGGCCTGTTCTATCAAATACTCTTGTTGAAGAACCTATTCTATCAACAACTCTTGTTGATACGTTTATCGTTTCTCTGGACATTTCTTCTATTACTAGCTTACTGCGAGGTTGATGATTCTTTATATAATCTTCCTCTAGGAAAATTGCATTTGTCGACACAAATACCTTATCTTCCTGAGGATCATAAAAGAAACCACCTTTTGTTTCTTTTGGTAGCCTACAAATAGGCACACTTTTGAACGGTGTTCCAACTTTTTAGGATTTTGCACCAACACATGTGCTGGACAAACCCAAACCCTGAAATGACATAAATTTCCTTTACGTCCTATCCAGAGCTTGTGAGGCGTTTCAGAAAAAAATTTTAGGGAACTATGTTCAAAATATACACCGCAGTCCCAACTACGTGTCCCCAAAAATAATTTGGTAACTAAGCGTAACTCATCATGGAACGAACCATGTCAACAAGGTTCTGTTTCTCCTCTCTGCCACACCGTTCTGGTGGGGTGTGCCAGGGGCTGTGAGTTGAGACTGAATTCCATTTTCTATCAAATACTTCTAGAATTTTGTGTCCATTTACTCACCACCTCGATCCGATCGAAGTGTTTTAATCTTTTTACCTAATTGGTTCTCAACCTCAGCCTTATACTCTTTGAACTTTTCAAAAGTTTCAGACTTTTGGTGCATTAGGTAAACATGCCCATACCTTGAATTATCATCTATAAAACTGATGAAATATTCATACCGTCCTTTCACTATAACATTTACAAGCCCATAAAGGTTTAAGTGAATCAACTCTAGGGGTTCTTTGGCTCTAAGACCTTTTCCAGAAAAAGATCTTTTTGTCATTTTACCCTCGAGACAGGACCCACAAGGTAGTAATGAACTGTCTTCCAACTTATTTAGATGATCCTTCTTAACCAATCTCTCAATCCTGTTGAGATTTACATGACCCAGTCTCAAGTGCCAAAGATAGACATTTGGAGAAATTTTCCTCTTCTTATGAGTCCCAATAGTTTTAAACATCTCTATGTACAAAACAGATTTGACCTCAGTTGGTTTTAACATGTACAAGTTATTTTCTAGCTTTCCAAAGCAAATCTGTTTATTTCCTATATTGATGAACATTTCACCATTTTTGAAATAAAATTTATAGTTTTGTCTAGCAAACAAGAGACTATTAGATTCCTTTTCATAGAAGGAATATAAAATACATTTTTCAAATAAATGTACTTACCTCCTATAAATAACTTCATATCTCCCACTGCTTTTGGCTGAAACAATCTCCCGGTCCCTACCTTAAAGACTGCTTCACCTTTGGTCAACTATCTCCAGGAAATTATTTCCTAAGAGATAGTACATACATGATTAGCGGCACCTAAATCAATTATCCAGATCTTATCGTTTTCCACTAAACATCCTTCGATAACAAGTAAATCATATGTATCTTGTTGTTCGAATTTAGCACTCTCATCTACATAATTCATAATTTCAAATGAGTTATCGGCATACCTTCTTCCTCGCATCCGCTTTAAAATGAAAGAAGACTATAGACAGAGGCGTGAACTTGTAAAGTGATGAAGTAATCGACTGCTTAACCCCTTCTTTGAAAAATGCACTTGGTATTTATAGAGTTTCCATGGTGAAAGGCGGCTTCTCTCTCCTGATTGTACAGATGGGATAGCTTTAATTCCTGACTGATGCACCAGATAATTGTCACCAATAAAGCTGAATGTACTTTGTGACCGTTATCGGTTGTCAACTTAATTTGGATCCGACTGCCGTTAGCTTTCTATCCCATTGATCTTAATTATCCTTTCACCCAGATGTGCCCACCATGTTACGCCGACCAAGTTGCGATGATTCTTCTTGGGCGAATGTTTTCGAGCACGATCAACGCAAAGTCTTGTGGTGAAGTTACGCTCGACCAATGTATTCCTATGATCGCAATCTTTGCTTTGCGTTAACACATATTCTACACAAAAATATAAAGATCAACTAGTCTAATGCGTTGGACGCATGCGACCGTAATATTATAGAATTTATGCTTAATGGCAATTTAAAATATTTCATTAACGCAATTACTATGATAACGTGCATTTCTGCCCGTTATCACACCCCCAAATTTAAACAATGCTTGTCCTCAAGCATAAGCTAAAGATTCCTTTAGCAAGTTAACCGAAAGTTCTTTCCTTCGATTTCTCAAGGATACTTCGTTCAAATCCTATATGCCATAATTGCCTTAAGGCTTATTCAAGTCTCTTCCTAAAATATTTCTAAGACTTAGGGATTGCAAGCTTAACTTTCAAAAGGACTTTACTAAATTCCAGAACATCGCATTATTTATTTCAAAAAGAAAATTTTCCACCGGGTGTCAAATGATTTATCCTTGCACAAAAATTTTCTTCATTGCTAATTTTTTTCTGACCTTACGCTGATCCGAGTGTCTTGCCTTCGTTTTGGCTTGCCCCTACATGTGTCATGCGGACATCCAACTACGAGCAATGCACTCTTTCTCAGACTAAACTCATACCGATTTGGTAGTGGAGTTACGGTCATTGATTTATGCGTTGATCCTGGTCACTTACTTTCGTTTTGGCTTGCCCCCATGTGTGTCATGCGGACATCCAAATACGGGTAAGTTCCATTCACAACTTAACTCTTCTCAACATGGGTTTCCCATTGCGTTGACATCAAATATTTATATATATATATATATATATATTTTATATATCAAGGTCAAAAATAAATACGTCACCCCCAATTTATAAATACGGCAATGTCCTTATTGCCAAAAGAAATTAAAATAAGTCATGCGATTGTCATAGAATTCGTTGTAAAGGAAGTTTGAAAGAAAACTAGCAAACCCCTAACTTCTAGAATTATTTCACGAGGTGACTATCTTAAGATTTAAGTTGACTCTAGTATATACGAAAGAGATAGAAGCATATTTTTCATCATTAAAATCATACTTGGCATAGAAACAACGTGCGGTAAACTGCTAAACTTATCTACTTGTGATATGATTGTGGTAATCAAGGAGGATGCGGTGATAAAACTTTGAAAAGTAATATACAATGTGATGGCGCAAAATTTGAAATAAGGATAAGGAAGAGTACACCCCCAAATTTAGTGTTGTCGCCCACATTGTGCATTGATGCATCCATCCTTGCGGCGATCTTTGATCCTGTGGATTGCGGTGATGGAATGAGATCATTTGCTTCTTCGCAATCTTATGCCTTAATCCGTGTAAACAGACAAAGAGAGGGTCAAACGATTTTAAAATAAAACAACAAGTTTTTTTTTTTAGAGAAATAAATGAAATACTGATAATAGTAAAATGACGAAGAGTTAAATGTTCAAGAGTTGAGTAAGGGATAGTCCGGGATTTTTAACATTTCGGAGACTATTTCTGGCTAGAAATCTCCTCTGCAATATTCCTTTATCCATTGTCCATTAACTTTAAATGTTCAACTGCCATCCTCGATGATCAGTTCCACCACACCATGTGGAAATATTGCTTTGATGATGAAGGGATCGAACCAGCGCGATTTTAATTTTCCTGGGAAGAGCTGCAATCTCGAATTGAAGAGTAAGACCTTTTGTCCGATTTGGAGGTTTCGAGCGCATATGCGTTTATCATGCCAGCACTTGGTGCGCTCTTTGTAAATCTTCGCATTCTCATATGCGTTGACCCTTCATTCTTCTAGCTCGACCAGCTGCAGTTTTCGCGCTTCCCCTACTTTCTTCAAATCAAAATTCTATTTCTTGACCGCCCACAATGCTTTTTACTCCAGCTCCAAAGGCAAATGACACGCCTTGCCGAATACCAATGCATAGGGGGACATACCTATTTTAAATGCTGTTCGGTATGCCCACAATGCATCATCAAGCTTCATTGCCTAATCCTTCCACGAAGGCTTTACTACCTTCTCGAGTATCAACTTGATTTCTCTATTGGACATTTCGGCCTAACCATTTGTTTGGGATGGTATGCGGTAGCCACCTTATGGAGGATGTTGTACTTGTGCAGTAACTCCTTGATATTGTAATTGACAAAGTGTGATCCCTCATCACTTATGATGGCACGCGGAGTGCTAAAACGAGTGAAAATATTTCTTTTGAGGAACTAGGAGACTATCGCCACATCACTCGTGGCTATTGCCTCTACCCATTTGGAGACGTAATCAACGACCAATAAGATATAATGCTTGCCATGCAAAGGAGGGAATGATCCCATGAAATCAATCCCCCAGACGTCAAATAAATCTAGCTCCAAGATAGTGTTCATTGGCATTGCGTTCTTCCATTAAATGTTACCGGTGCATTGACCCCGATCACATTTCAATGCGTAGTCAGTAGCATCCTTAAATAATGAAGGCCAAAAGAATCCACTTTGCAAAACTTTGGCTACAGTACATTGTCCTCCAAAGTCCCCTCCATATGGCGAATCGTGGCACTATGACAATATGCGTTGTTGAGCAGCGTTTGGTACGCATAATCGAATGATTTGGTCTGCACCTCTTTTATACATATTCGGCTCATCCCAATAATAATGCTTGCATTCATGCTTGAGCTTCTTCTATTGATGGTATGTGTAATCTTCAGAAAATTGTTCACAAACCAAATAATTAACGATGTCCGCATACTAGGGCAATTCTTCTATGTGGAACAGCTGCTCGTCTAGAAACATGACATTCACTTCAGATTCATTGCGGTCAACCTCGAGATTTTCCAGTCTGGACAAGTGATCCGCAACTTGATTCTCTGTCCTCTTCCTATCAATTATCTTGATATCAAATTCTTGAAGGTGGAGAACCCATCTGATCAACCTTGGCTTTGCATCCTTCTTTGTCATCAAATATTTGATTGCCAAGTGATCAGTGTGAATGTGCACCTTGGTTCTGAATAGATATGCCCGGAATTTTTCCAATGCAAAAATCACAGCCAGGAGTTCCATTTCAGTGGTGGTATAATTGATTTTAGCAGGGTTCAGAGTTTTACTCGCATATTCGATGGTGTGCAAAATAATTTTCTTCTTTTGTGCTAATACGGCTCCTATCGCATACCCGTTTGCGTCGTACATGATTTCGATCGGTAGTGTCCAATCCGGCATAATCAAGACGAGTGCGGTAATCAGCGCATCTTCTAAAACTCGGAATACTTTGAGGCAATTGTTGTCAAATTCAAACTTTCTGTCCATCTCTAACAATGCACTCAGTGGTCGTGCAATCTTAGAAAAGTCCTTAATGAATCGTCTATAGAATCCAACATGCCCCAAGAAGCTTCACACAGCCCTCACGCTGGTTAGAGGTGGAAGCTTTTCAATTGCATCGTCTTTTGCTTTGTCCACGTCCAACCCTTCTCGGGAGACCTTGTGGCCTAACACTATACCCTCTATCACCAGGAAGTGACATTTTTCCCAATTGAGCACCAGGTTCGTCTCTTCACATCTTTTCAGAATTTTCTCCAAATTGGCCAGGCAGACTTCATAAGTGTTCCCATAAACGAAGAAGTCATCCATAAATATTTCCACTGAGTCTTTGAGAAAATCTGAAAAAGATCGCCATCATGCACCTTTGGAACATGCTCGGCACATTGCAGAGACCAAACGACATGCGGCGAAAAGCGAATGTCCCATATGGCCAGGTGAATGTGGTCTTATCTTGGTCTTCAGTAGCTATCATGATTTGATTGTAACCGACATATCCATCCAAAAAGAAGTAAAAATCATTCCCTACTAGTCTGTCTAGCATTTGATTAATGAATGGTAGAGGGAAGTGATATTTCTTTGTGGCCGCATTCAATTTGCGATAGTCCATACATATGCACCTTCTAGTGATGGTTCTTTGCAGTATTAATTCATTGTTATCATTGGGAACTACCGTCATTCCGCCATTTTTCGGCACATATTGCACGAGGCTAACCCACGTGCTATCTGTAATGGGATAGATAATGCTCGTGTCCAGCCACTTGATAATCTCCTTTTTGACGACCTCCTTCATCGTAGGGTTAAGTGTGCGGTTATTTTCAATAGTTGCTTTGTGGTCGTCCTCGAGACGAATGTAATGCATGTAGTGTGCGGGGCTAATTCCTCTGATGTCAGCGAGCGTCCAGCCAATTGCTCGCACATGTTTCTTGAGAATGCTCATCAATGCATTCTCTTGATCTTCGTTGAGCGCAGAGGAAATTATCACTGGCAGCTTCTCATTTTATCCTAGAAATGCGTACTTCAAATGTTGGTGGTTCCACTAGAGAAGGTTGCGTTATTTTTCTTTCTTCTTTTGGCTCTTCTTCTTGCATTGCGATCATTCTTTCTTCTTTGTTTGTTTTTGCTACGATCGCATTGCAGGCAGCTACAAATGCATTGGCATCCTCTTTTTCACACTCTTCATCAGACTTTTCTTCTTCAATCAAATTCAGGTCATCATCAGAATCTTGCAGGTCTTCCTCATCCGAAAATTTCATGGCACGAATTATATTAAACTTGAGCTTATGTCCATTTATGCTCAAAGTGATTTCTCCCTTGTGCACATCAATTTCAGCTCGACCCGTTGATAGAAAAGGTCATCTCAAAATGATGGGTACATCCTTGTTAATCACAATATCAACAGAAGAAGCTCAAGAATGAATGCAGACGCAAGTGATGCGAATGGCGTATATGTATGGACTACCGCAATGACGGCGGTAGTCTCCCAGTTCCTGAAGAAAGTGGGTAGATGCAACAACATGCACCGCTCTATATCTCGAAGTGGGTAGAGGCAACAACATGCGTCGCAAGTGATATGGCGGTAGTCTCCCAGTTCCTGAAGAAAAATATTTTCACTCGTTTTGGCACTCCCCGTGCCATCATAAGTGATTAAGGATCACACTTTGTCAATCACAATATCAAGGAGCTGCTGCACAAGTACAATATCCTCCACAAAGTGGCCACCGCATACCATCCACAAACGAATGGCCAAGCTGAAGTGTCCAATCGAGAAATTAAACTGATACTTAAGAAGGTAATAAAGCCTTCACGGAAAGACCGGGCAACAAAGCTTGACGATGCATTGTGGGCATACCAGACCGCATTTAAAACACCCACAGGTATGTCCCTCTATGCGTTGTATTTGGTAAGGCGTGTCACTTGCCTTTGGACTTGGAATATCAGGCACTATGGGCGGTAAAGAAGCTGAATTTTGATTTGAAGAAGGCAAGGGAAGCGCGAAAAATGAAAATGGTCGAGCTAGAAGAATGGAGGAACAACGCATATGAAAATGCGAAGATTTATAAAGAGCACACCAAGTGCTGACATGATCAACGCATATGCGGTAAGAACCTCCAAGTCAGGCAAAAAGTCTTGCTTTTCAATTCATGTCTGCGACTCTTCCCAAGAAGGCTAAAGTCACATTGGTTCGAACCATTCATAATTCGACAAGTACTTCCACATGGCGCGATGGAATTATCAAAAGACGACGGAACCAACATATTACAAGTCAATGGGCAGCGAGTAAAGGCATACCATGGTGAAGACTAGCATCACCAAGTCGACTCTATGGAACTAAGACACTTTGAATGAAGAAGGAAGTAGGTGGTCCCTGCATTATCAAATGATCGCAATTTATTAGGGACGAAAGTTTTGGGAAACCTTAAGTCTTCAATTCTTTTCTCCACTACTCGGAATTTTCACTATCTTTTCATTTCTGATTTATCCTTATTTTACTATCACTATCGTTATTATACAAAAAAAAAAAAAAAATTACGATAACGATTTTTATTATGTTTAAAATAATTTGACCTTCTCTTTGTTTTTCTTACAACGATCGAGGCACTGGATTGCAGAGATGTTATGCGAAGAAGCAGTTATCTTATTCCATCACCGCAACCCAAAGAAGAGAAATCGTCGCAAAGATGGATGCGTCAATACAATGCGGGCAACAATGCAAAATTTGGGGGTGTATTCTTCCTTAACTTTATTTCCAATTTTGCACTGTCACATTGCATTTTAGTCTTTAGAGTTTTATCACCGCATCCTCTTTAACCACCGCAATCATTTAACATAGATAAATTTAGTGAGTCACTGCACTCTATTTCTTACCCAAGTATGATTTCAATGATGAAAAATATGCTTATATTTCTTCGTATCCACTAGAATCAACTTAGTCTTAAAATAGTCACCTCATGAAATATTTCTCTAAGTTAGGGGTATGCTAGCTTTCTTTCAAAATTAGTTTACAACACATTCTATGACCATCGCATGACTTATTTTAATTTTTGGCAATGAGGACATTGCCGCATTATAAATTTGAGGGTGAGGTATTTATTTTCGACCTTGCTATCTACTACAAAAAAAAACATTTTTGAGAATAACAACTCCACTGTCAATGCAATGGGAAACCCATGTTGATAAGAGTTAAGTTGTGAAAGGCACTTACACGTAGTTGGATGTCCGTATGACACACGTGGGGGCAAGACAAAACGAAAGTAAGTCACCAGGATCAACGCATAAATAAATGACCGCAACTCCACTGCCAAATTGGTGTGAGTTTAGTCTGAGAAAGAGTGCATTGCTCGTATTTGGATGTCCACATGACACATGTTGGCGCAAGCCAAAATGAAGGTAAGGCACTCGGATCAGTGCAAGGTCAGAAAAAAATATATAGGAAGAAAATTTTTGACACCCCGGTAAGAAAAAAATTTCTTTTTTTAAATAAATCATGCGATGTTCTGGAATATAGTAAAGTCCTTTCGAAAGTTACACTTGCAGTCCCTGGATCTTAGAAATATTTTAAGAAGAGACTTGAATAAGACTTAAGAAAATTCTAGTATATAGAATTTGAATGAAGTATCCTTGAGAAATCTCGGAAAAGAACTTTGTGGTGGACTTGCTAAAGGAATCTTTAGCTTATGCTTGAGAACAAGCATTGTGTAAATTTGGGGGTGTGATAACGAGCAAAAATGCATGTTATCATAGTGCTAAGTTATTAAATAATGTTGGATTACATTGATAAAATATGTTAAATTGCGTCCATTAAGCATAAATTCTATAATATTGCGATCGCATGCGTTCAACGTATTAGAACTATTGATTTTTGTATTTTTGTGCAGAATATATGTTAACACAATGCAAGATTGCGATCATAGAAAATTATTGGTTGAGCCCAACTTTACCGCAAGACTTTGCGTTGATCATGCTCACAAACATTCGCCCGAGAAGGATCGCCGCAACTTGGTCAGCGCAACATGGTGGGCGCATCTGGGTGAAACGATCATTAAGAGCGATGGGACAAAAAGACGATGACAGTTGGATCCAAATTAAGTTGACAGCCGATAACGATCACAGAGTACATTAAGCTTTATCGGTGACAATCATTTAGCGCGTCAATCTGTACAACCAAGAGAGAGAAGCCGCCTTTCACCATTGATGCCCTATAAATACCAAGTGCATTCTTCAGAAAAGGGGTTGATCAGTTGTCAAGTTAACCAGTTGCTTCTGTTCATAGTTTTCTTTTCCATTTTATGACGGAGCAAGAGAAGAGTGGTGGCGCCGAAGATCGCCCAGGGCAACTCGAGAGAGAACCTTGGGGCGTAAGAGCAGAGAGTGGGCTGACTCTCACGAGAGCGAGAATATCTTGAGAGCATGAGTAGAAACAGTGTAAACGCCTAGCAGTAAGAAATTGCTACCAGGCTTCTTACTATACTTGCATTGTTATTTTCTACTTCATCTTCATATCTATTCAATGGAAATTTTATTTCTACATTTGCTCACTCTCTTAATACGCATGAGTAGCTAAACTTGTTGAATGGATTGAGAAGAACTAAGCTAACATGACCTAAGAAGTCCATTGCTTGCAATTGTCTTATTTTATGCTATGCAAAATACTCTTTAGAGTTTCTCGAGAGAGAATCTAAAGAATGAACCTAATATCTCAAGAGAGCTAGGTTAAAATCTGGACTCGAAAGAGCAAGATTAGGCTTGCATAAACAAGAGATAGGGACTTAGAGATAAGCTCTGTTTGTCAACTTGCATCGCATGCATCCTAGGAATGGGAATGATATTATGTGGTTGCATGTTTGTATGAATGTCATGTTGTCATCGCATAAATAGAGATAGAAGTTTATGTGTAAACCCTGTAGACTTATTGCATATTTATCACATGTGTTCTAGCCTTAGAAGCCGTAGCATTCACGCCGAGAGGTGGTTTACTATTGTATGCATGTTGCATGATCGCAAAGCATGAACACATTCTAGGGAATGTTAGCCGAAACCTTTCTCAACCCGTTCACTACATATTCATCGTATTTCCCGTTACCAACTCTTTCCAAACTCCGCCGCATTCGTTATTTATTTTTATCAATGCAAACAACATACCCAACGATTTATTTATTTAACTGGTTACCGCAAATCTTCATAAAAATCACTAACGCAACTATTTTCATAAGTCCCTATGTTCGACCCTAGACATACCAGAAAACTCAAGAGGATTTACACTTGAATTCCGCTGGGGAAACTTGAGTGCACAACACAATTCCATCAACGCAATCATCCATATTTCCATTCAATAAAATAACGCATCAAGTTTTTGGCACCGTTGCCGGGGACTTCAGCAAAATAGTTGCTAACGGTAATTTTTGTGATTTCTTTGTAGAACTCTCAATCTCTGGCGAATTACGACCCGGAGATTGAGAAAACATTTTAAAGGAGACTAAGAGACCGCCAACAACAACCACAATCAGACAAAGAAGAGATGGCGGAGTAGCCTGGAGGTGGAGCACCAAATGATAATAATGTCATGGAGAATCTGATTCTGTTGACAAACGATCGCAATAGGCCCATTAGGGACTATGCATTGCTAAACCTCTATGATTTCTCTTCGAGAATCATGAGGCCTGCTCTCGATGGAAGTAGATTCGAGATGAAACTGATCAATTCGAAGGAAGGCGTGGCAAGGACCCGCACGCTCACCTTCGAAGTTTTATTAAAATCTGCAACACTTTTGTGTTCCCGAACATCTCTGCTGAAGAATTCGACTAATGTTGTTTCCATTTTCTCTCTGGGATCAGGCTAGGAAATGGGCTTATTCGCTCAATCCAGGAGAGATTACTTCTTGGGAGCAGGTAGTGGAGAAATTCATGAAAAAGTATTTTCCACGTACCGAGAACGTAAGACGAAGAAAGCTTATTACAAGAGAGTGACTCCTCTAATCCGCTCTTGAGCATAACCTTACTAAACTAAAGCTTTGTTTGGGGAGGGACCCTCCAACCCAAGTTCCCCTATAACCTTAGTCAAGGTGTGTCACTTCTGACCAATACTTATGTCTTTAACTGTGACTCATCAAACAAATTCCATGACACTTGAAGCATAAAACATAATAACATTCTGTGAATACTCTTTGAATCTTATTTGAGAACAAGCATTCCTTGCTCAAGCTCCCAACGTCTGTATCAGGCTAAGAGACCCATACTTCAGCCTTAGGTTATTAAATTATGGCTTAGGAGACCCATACTTCAGCCTCTCAAATATGGCCTAAAAGGCCCATAATTCGGCCTCTCAAACATGGCCTAAGAGGCCCATACTTCGACCTCTTCTTCAGAGCTTTCTACGTGCACGTGGAGTTACTAAGTACCACTAACACCTTAGGTACTTCCTGGACACCTTCCATGCTTTCAGTATCCGGCTTACTAAAAACATATCATGCTCTAAAAATCATATATATTATGAATCTTTTAGAACATAGCTTTAAACTTAGCATTTGTAGAAACTTAGCTACAATCTTTAGAACACATGTTTCAACATAGAATACTTAATATGAAATAAGGTTAACATATAACCTTGGCATGTGATAAAACAAGAACATACTTGAGGAAAATGCTAAGCAATCTCATGAAACTTAATTACTTGAAAACATATAAACTTATCAACAATTACCATTAAAATCACATAGTCTATCACTCTTCATAGTTCTTGCTAATGCGGAACCAACTCAACGCATAACATTCTTAATTAATAAGTTTTATTGAAACTTGAATTCATCTCCTGGGATGTGGCTCCTCTATCCATCACCTTCCCAGTCCCACTGGCCCTATGTGTACGTAGCGAGGATCCTATCATCAACCGTCTCTAAGCTGGATTACCACTTCAAGGTATTGAGCTAAACATATTTTACTAAAATTCCTTCACACTTTCTAGGTTTAGCTTCCAAAATATGTAATTCAAAACCCAGACCTTATCTTGCAAAAGTTCAATCTAAAAACTTATTCATAAAGGTGATAACAACATTACCTTAAATTTTCAACTTGATTTCTTCATCAATGGCCTGGATTCGCCCAAAAATGAAACTGATCGATATTTTCTTCATTCTCTAGCCTTCTTCTGGCAAGAATTCCTTCCAAAGGATTGGCTTAAGAAACTAGACTCATAAAGCTTTCCAACGGTACCAAGTTTGTCTGATTTGCTCGAAGGAATTGTCCAAAACGAGCTCTTGAAGTCCTTTTCCCTTTTTATACTACTGTCTAATCCTTATGCATGAAATCTCCTTAAGTCACCTCACCCACTATTGGAGATTAAGGGCCCAGATTAAGTCATCTATCTGGGTAACTAAAAGAAAAGTTTAAAGTTGAACGTTTCAAACAAACTCGATCCTCGATGGAAAAACTCAATGGAAAAGGGTCATTACTCGATGGAAATTTCGATGGTTCTTTGGTGAATACTCGATAAGAAGAACTTGATTCTCGATAGGACACTCGATGTTCAATCCTTCCTCGATCACTTATACTCGATGCTCGACTCTTTCTTGATCGTTCAGACTTGATGCTCGACACTTCCTCGATTGCTTATACTTAATGCTTGGTGTCATTTACTCGATACCTGGCTTGTGCTTACTCGATGCTCAGCCACCATTTCCACGACCAATAGTTAGCCAAATTTTTTTTTTTTTTTTTTTTTTTTTTTTTTTTTTTTTTTTTGCGAGGCTAGCTTACTAAACACTTGAGAGCCAAGATTTTCATACTTCAACATTTCCCTCTTCACTTCCTTATCCTTAAACATACTTAAGTGAGGTAATTAAAACTCAGGTTTTACAAGAGGGTAGTTGGTTTTAAGAATTAAAGTAAAAGTAAAACAAGAATTGATATGAAATTTTGGTAATGAGATTAATGAGATAGAGTAAAAAAAAGAAATTTAAGAATTTCAATGGAAAAAGGATCTTGGGGATTTTTTGTACATTCACCTAATTCTATCATAGACTTAATTGATTTCAAGAAATTCAATTGTTCCATAGTTCATTAAGGCTAAGTCCTAATGCCCTTATTAGCCAATTAACCTAAATTTTTCAAACCCTAATTTAGTTCATAAATGCTTCCTACAGACATTCCACATTTAATTCCTAAATTGTATGCATTTCTTGGACTTTCTTAACTATGCATGCTTGAAATTAAAAAGTCTAAAATCAAACATGATTAATATGAATGTTCTAAACTAGTAAATATTTTCAAGAAAATAGGAAAAGAAGTCCAAACATTCCATCAGAATCACTAGTTCTTGCAACCTATTTACAATTATGCTATAGAGCCATATAATTTTGCATACAAAAATCTAACAATATTGAGGCGTCAACCAATTTCTATTAGATTTGATTGAAATTACCAACAAGAACATTCAAGAACAACAAATTACAAGAAGAAATTGTATGAAAAAGACTCAAGAATTGGCTAATCTAACATAATCCCCAAGATAAAAGAACTTACCTACTCATGAAGTAGCAAAATCTTCAAGAAATCCATCGAATCTTGTAAGAAAATGTACAAAGATTAAAGAAAATTATGGAAATCTCTCTAAAAAAATATAGAGAGAAGCTCTCGAAACTGTAAAAAAGTGGGTCTCTCGTTGAAAAAATGGTTGAAAATCTGCTTTTACACAGATGTCGCAACGTTGCAATGTTGGTAGGAAGCGTTGCAACGCTCCCTTGCGTAGGCATGCGTATTTTTTTTTTTATCTTTCCATCAAAATCCATAGCGTTGTAATGTTGTCTTGTAAATAAGCATTCTGTGTTGACCTTTTAATGCCAGACAAATAATGACAGACAGCAGAAATCTGCTTTTAATGATGCACAAAAGATGTCGGTTGGCAAAAAAACTACACATCTTCATATTTTCTTCCTTCTTTTCTTCTCTTCCTTTGATCCATTGCTCAATTTTGACTTATTTGGCTACATTTTTTTGTCCTTTTTGCTCCAATTTAATCTATTTTTGTTGTAATGACTCTAAAATGCTCCCAAAACTATTTTACCTATGAAATTGACATATTAAGCAAATTAATAGTATAAAATTGAGGGAGTTATGTACTAAAATATAGTTCTTTTCCATATCTATCAATGGACCTAAAAGACTCTCTTCATTTCTGATGTTTTCTTTGTTTTTGTTAGGTTATATGTCCTGAAACTCACAGTTTGTAAACTTTAAACTTATTTCTATTTTCAATCATTATATTATTTAGATTATTTCATTAAAGTTGTTATTGAACATATAAATTGTATTTATAGATTCCTAGATCCAATAAACGAACGAACCCATGGCTATAACATGATTACTTAAACTTTATGTAAAGACATAAAAAGGATCAAGTTTAAGTATATAGCCAAAACAGTATATAAGTATATGGATAGAGTTGAGTACCTTATCCTAGGGATACTATGGATGCACTCTACTTTGTATATTGATACAAATGATGTGATCTCAAAGTCGTTCATAAGGAGACATGCGATTGGAGGCATCCTATGCAAAAGATGTTTGCATAAGACCGAACCACGAAATAGTCACTTTTCTTTATAACGACCGTTCACTATTAAAATTGACTATTTCAATTCGATGACCTAAGGTAACTCGATCTCAATCCTGAGCTAACTATGAACTCCTGTTTATTCCGGATTATCCTTTTATCTATGGGTGAGAGTGGCTCAACATCACCACTCAATAAGCCTCCCATTTAAGGGGTAAGATCAAATAGATAGCTGGGGACATAGTCCTGCAAGATAGACTTCACTCCTACTCGTTTTAGTGTTAGTAGATAGGTTGTTCCCTTAAGTATTGATTCCTAGTCTTAAACAAAGAGGTCCCGCCCTCTCTATGGATGAGAGGGACTTGGTTTATTAGTAGACACTTAAGGAGCAAGATGTATTACATTGGTAAAAAGTAATTTGACCTAGCTATAAACACGAACAATCTGTGAAGGATTGGTTTACTGATTATGGTTAAATCAAGTGGACACAAATATATCTATGGTGAGGAGAGTGCAACTACTAAGCTACAATAGAGTGTCTCGGTAGTTAACGAATATCGATTAATTTGGTTTAAAGAGTTTAGCCAATTAATCTTAAATCGTTGGAGCTCATGATATATAGGTAGTTCGTAAAAGGATTAAACCTTAGAATAGCCTATTGAGAAAATTTGAAATTTTCAAATTCGGTTTAGTATTTGGATTATTATATTCGATATAATTAAACGTTTAATTATCAAATTAAACGTATCAGAGAGTTAGAAAATGTTTAAATATGATTTAAATATTGAACAAATGAATAAGGATTTATGTTATGGATTAATAATAAGTTAATAGGTGATTATCAAAATTATTTTTAAATTAATTAAATTAATTAAAAATTTTATAATTTATATTAATTTATTAAAAATATTGAATTTAAGAATTAAAATTAAAATTTAAATTATTTTTCTATTTAATTTACTTTCTATGAATATTAAGATTAATTGGAAATAAAGGGGAAATTGGGATTTTCCTATATTTCCCACTCAATCAAATTTTATAGTGGTTTGATTTAAGTTCATGTAATCATGCAATTCAATTGCATGTAAATATTCTATGAAAAATAGTAATTATTAGCTTCTTAGGGTTGAATGTTCCTAAATTTATCAAGCAAAATCATTCCCGATCATTTCCAGTTTGACACCAAAACCAAAAACTCTCTGAAGACTCCTCCTCTTTGCTTCTCCGAAATTCTTCATAATTTGGATTCCACAATCCAATATAAGATTTGAGATTAGTAGAGAAGACTCTTGTGGTGGTCTACTTCAGAGATTGAAGAATTTCAAGGAGATATGGAGCAATCAAGTGAATTCATCAAAGGTTTTTATCTTGAAACCCGAACACACTGATATTTTCAT
>NC_143479.1:33161911-33233791 GCF_027475165.1 Benincasa hispida
TTTGTTTTTGGTATTCAGATCTTTTGGGATCGAAAGAACAAAATGCTAGCACTTTCTCAGGCATCGTATATTTTCAAGATGTTGATACAAAATTTTATGCAGAACTCCAAGAGGGGCCTATTGCCTTTCAGGCACTGAGTTCCTTTGTCTAAGGAACAGTGTCCTAAGACACCTCAAGAGATTGAGGAAATGAGACGAGTCCCCTATGCGTATGTCGTAGGCAGTTTGATGTATGCAATGTTATGTACTAAACCTAAAATCTGCAACGCAGTGGGAATAGTAAGTAGATATCAATCTAATATAGGACATGATCACTGGACAGCCGTCAAGAACATCCTCAAGTATCAATGGAGAACGAGGGACTACATCCTTGTGTATGGTTATAAGGATTTGATCCTTATAGGATACACAAACTCTGATTTTCATACTGATAGGAATTCTCAGAAATCCACTTTAAGATTCAAGTTAACTATAACATAGAAGTTGTGAGTATAGTGGAAGCACCAAGCAGGGTGTATCGCGGACTTCACCATGTGGAGGCCAAGTATGTAGTGGCTTTGTGAAGTTTGCTAAGGATGTCATTTGGCTCAAGAAATTCCTAATTGATCTAGAAGTTGTTCTAGACATGTCTAAGCCCATCACACTTTATTGTGATTATAGTGGTCCTATGGCAAATTCCCATGAGCCTCGGAGTCATAAACGCGGCAAGCACATTGAGCGGAAATACCATCTCATCTGAGAGATTGTGCATCGAGGGGACGTAATTGTCACAAAGATAGCTTCGGAGCATAACGTTGTTAATCAGTTTACGAAGGCCCTCATGGCTACAATGCTTAAGGGACATCTGTAGAGTATGGGTCTATAGACAGACCACGCTAGACTAGGGCAAGTGGGAGATCTTGTACTTGGCTTGTTTGTGCCCTAGTTTATTGTTTTGTTTACTTGTAATTTGATTATCTTGTACACCCCACTAGCTTTAGGACAGGTGGGAGATTATTGGGGTTGATGCCCTAAATCTCATAGGATCTTATAGTTTGTAAACATTGTATGAATAAACATTTCTGTGATTAATAATATATGATATTTTATTCACTTTGTCTATAAAATATATGATATTTGAATTGCATTAACCACAAACCAATAAGCTAACATCCATGGTTATCGTTGTAACTTAAACATGTATGTGGAGATATACAGGTGGATCATGTTTAAGTGATAATCTAAATGGTCTGTAGTATATGAATAAGGCTAGGTACCTTATCCTGGTGACACGACGAGTATGGCCCGCTTTGTAGGTGTTACAAATATTGTAAAGTGCTACAAATGATTTGACCTTGATCGTTCATGTATTAGACATGCGAGTGGGGATATTCTATAAAATGAGTTTGTATAAGACCAGACCACAAAATGTTTAGTCTCGTTATATAACACTGTTCATAATAGAGACTTTCATTTCACTAGGATGACCATAGGTAACATGACCTTAATCATGAGTGAGTTGTAAACTCCTGCTTATGAGGGCAGTTCTTTGATTTGTATGGGTGCAAGTGGCCAGATCTTTGACTTGACAAGCCTACCATTTTGAGGATTCATCTGATTAGGGAGCTGGGAACTCAGCTACACAAGATGGAATTCACTTCTTCCCCCGAAGCAGAGGTAAGTAGATAAATTGCCCCTTTAAGAGCTGATTCCGAGTCTTGAATAATGTGGCGCCACACCCTCTCTTAGCAAGAGAGGGGTTTAGTTATAGTGGGACTATGATCTATTGTTCAGTAGAGGGATCAGTGGTACTTAAGGAGTTAGATATAACTACAAGGGCAAAACGACAATTTGGCCCAACTGTACTTACGAGCAATTTGTGAAGAGTCATCGTACTGTTGATTAGTTATATCCAATGGACACGGAAATATATCTGTAGTGCGAAGAGTGCAGCTATCAGTCTTTAGTGGAGTGTCCGACAGTTAACGGATGGTAGATAATATGATTAAAGAGTTTAATCAGCTATTCACGTATCATTGGAGCTTCAAGCTACATGTCCATAAGGTTCCCTTGGTAGCTCAAAGGATTTAAGTTGAGAATTAGTTTTTGGGTTACTTTGAAATGTTCAAATTAATATGAGGGAATTTAATTATATGTGATATAATTAAAATAATTCAATTATATATGATATAATTGATATAATGTATATGATACATTAATAGTTTAATTGGAGGAATAAATATTTGAATATGATTCAAATATATTTTCTATGAATAAGATTCATAGTTGTTAAATTTAATATAAATATAATTTATTTTAAATGCCATAAAAAAAAAAGAAAAAGAACTATGATTTATATATTGTATATGATGCAATATTAAAACATGTTATAAATATAATATGATAAGTTGGTTATCATATTTATTTATAATTATTAATTATTTGATAATTAAACCCTTTTTCTTTCTAACTACCCTTAGTGGGAAGTTAATTGGTTTTTGTGGCAATTGAGGATGAATAAAATATGATTTTATTTTTCCATGATCTAAAGTGTTGCACGATTGTGAGATACTACACAACCTCATTTTTTCTAAATGATTGAGAGTATTTGCTATGCGATAGCTTTTGCCTCCTCAATCATCTTCCTCCTCCAACTCTAAACTCCCCTCTAACCAAAATTAGCCAGAGCCCATCACTCATGGATTCTCACACCGAGAATAGCAAGGTCACTAAGTGGTAGTGTCCCCTTTTGGTTCGGGTTTGCTATTGTTCGTTTGGAGTGTTCATGCTTGTTTGATGCATTTGTGAATGAGTTAGATCGAGGAATTAACACGAAGAAGGGTTATGTGAAGGTATAATCTCTTGAAATTTTATTTATTATGAGAAAGCATGTTGTAATTTATCTTTTGATGCATAAGCTATCTGATACATTATAATATAAGGTAATATGAGAGGAATTTGAATATACAAATACTAATTGTATGAATGAGATTCATGTAATTAAATTTAATATAAATATGATTTATATTGAATACCATAAATAAGTTGAAAGGAATTAAATATTTGAATATGATTCAAATATTAATTATATGAATGAGATTCATATAAGTGAATTTAATATAAATTTAAGTTATATTAAATGTCATGTACTATTGAGAGAAAGTACGTCTATAGGCTATATTGTATTTGATACAATAAGTAACTATAGATTATGTGTTATATGGGATATAACATATAGTTTATATACATATAATAAGGTTGTTATTATATGTATAATTATTATTAATTTAATTTTATTAAATTAATATTAATTAATTAAAGGGAGGGAGTTACAACTTCCTCCCCCGATTTTTCTCTCAATCAATTACGTGGGTTGTGTGAGAGAAGAAGATGAATTTGATTTATCTTCTTCCTAAAAAAAAAAAAAAAACTCTGAGAAAAAGAGTTCTCTCTAGAAAAATTAACAGAGAAGAAAAGTTCTTCTCCTCCCTCTCATCCTCTCCATCTCCTTCCCTCTTCCAAAGCCCTAAGGCAGAGCCCACAACTCCTGCCATTCTTAATCCCTAAGGAGAATACAGAAGGCTCCGTTTGGTGGTGTCCCGTTTAGGGAAGGAGATTCGTTCGTGACTTGTTCGAGGGATTCTTGAAGAAAGTGTTCTTCAAAGGTAAGGGTTTCTGAACCCCTAAGTTTTTCTTTAGTATTGCATGCTATAATTTATTTAAATGCATATCTTGTTCTTGTTTAAATGTAAAACTTATATTCAATGAAAATGGAAATTGGGACAATCTTACTTCCACTCACGGTTCTTTCCTCGAAGAGTTCCTTCAATGTCTCTTTGCAGCTAGCTGACAGATCTTTGACATATCCTCAAGGTATTGTTGAAGATGTTTTAGTCAAGGTCGACAAGTTCATTTTTCCTGTAGATTTCGTGGTGCTTGACATGGAGAAGGACTCTGAAATTTCTATCATCATAGGCCGTCAATTCTTAGCCACAGGAAAAACCTTGATTGATATCTAAAAAGGTGAATTAACTCTGAGGGTGAATGATGAAAAGGAAGCATTTAATAGCTATGGTTCATTGAAACATTATGATTGAAGGAGTAATATAACAAGCAACAGAAAAATTCAGAATCAATAAGCACTTTAACTACACTTAATTTGAGTTTTAAACATGCTACTCATGAGGTATTCATAAGAGGGTTTGAACCAAACATTACCTTTGAGGATCTCTTCCACGAATTCAGCAGAATTTCCACATGTTTGAGCTTGATTCTTCAAGTAGACTACCAACAAGATCTTCTCCACTATGCTCAAGAAGGAATGTGTGGTGGAAACACTCAAATTAAGTTGAATTGAGGATGAACTTGGGTGGGTTAAGTAGGGTGTTTAGTTTTGTAGCATTTCAGGTAAAATTCTCAACATTCTCTCTCAATTCCATGCATAAAGCTTCAATTTATAGACTGAATTCATGCAATAGAACATGGCTACATGTAGCGCAGCTCCTACTTGAGTTGTAATTGAAGATTAAAGTGGAATTTGGTGATAAATCACCAAAATGAGATAGTGGATTTTTCCAAAATCTCAAATTTTAATCAATTTTTATTAAAATTGATTTTATTTAAAAATTAATTCAAAATAATTAATTTATATAAAACTAATTTTTATTTTAATTAAATATTTTAATTAAATTAATTTAATATCTTAATATGAAATTAATAAAACATTGATTCCATCAATATGATTCATGCACCTTCCCATCGGCACCCCGTTTTCTCTTGTAGATCCATTTACAACATATAGGTTTAACCCTATTAGGTTGATCTACAAGATTACATAGACTCCATCTCGAGATCCATGGTTTTGACCCATTCATCTCTGTTAACATCCTCCATTGCCTTCTTGTAAGACAACGGGTCCTCAACCTCGCCATTAACTACCATAGGACTGTGCTCCCTTATATGATCCTCCTCAAGAAAAGTAGCGTTTGTTGATACAAACACTTTGTTTTCCTTAAGATCATAAAAGTAACCCATGTGGAACTGACGTAAGCTAGCTTTATGCCCATTCCAAAACTCCAAAGGTGTTCTGGCAACACTCTTAGAGGGAACACAATTCAGGATGTAGGCGGCAGTCACTACTGTAAAACCCCAAAACAAGTCTAGTAAGAAAGCGTAACTCATCTTCGACCGAACCATTTCCAACAAAGTTCTATTTCTCCTCTCTGATACACCATTCTGCTGAGAGTTGGGAAACTATTACATGTTCTATCAAATAGTTTTGGAACTCTGAATCCAAAAACTTTGCACCTCAATCAGATCGAAGCATTTTAATCATTTTACTTAATGCGTTTTCAACTTCAACCTTGAACTCTTTGAACTTTTCAAAGGACTCAGACTTATATTGCATTAAATAAACATATCCAAACCTCGAATAATCATAAAAGAATGATCAAGTATTCATAGCCTCCTCTGGCTCGCACATTGATTGGACCACAAAGATCTGAAAGAACTAACTCTAGAGGCTCTTTGACCCTATAACCTTTTCCAATAAAAGGTCTTTTAGTCATTTTGCCTTCAAGGCATGACTCGCACACAAGTAAAGAATTTTCTTCTAACTCATTTAAAAGTCTATTCTTCACCAACTTCTCAATCCTATTGAGAATAATGTGCCTTAAACGTAGATGCCAAAGTTGGGCATTTTCTTTAGGAGAAACTTTAAGTCATTTTTTTTTTAGTTACGACAGTTTTAAACATCTCTATGTTATGGAGAGAATTTTTTGCTAACGGCCTTAGCACATACAAATTGTTTTCCAGTTGTGCCGAACATATATCAACACCATTTTTCATAATAAACACTTTATTACAAAAAAATTCTAGGTGTAATTACATTCAAGCAAAGAATTTACAGAAATTAAGTTCTTCTTTAACTCGGAAACTACATATACATCATTCAAAATGATAAATCTATTCTGTAAAGTCAATCGGAGACCTCCCACTGCCACAGTTGAGATGACATGGGTGGTTCCAACTCGTATCGTCATCTCACCATCACCAAGCTGGCGCCAGAAACTAATTCCCCAAAATGAAGAACAAACATGGTTAGTGGCCCCAGAGTCAATAATCCAGGCAAAATCATCATTCTCCACTAAAAAAGTCTCCAAAACTAGTAAATTGTATTTACCTTGTTTAGCCTTCTTCTTCTCAGCAAAATAACGTGGGCAGTTCCGCTTCTCCTAGTTATAGTGGAAACATTTTCCTTTTTCAGCCCCCATTGTTTGCCTACCCCATAGAGCGGCAGGTTGTTGGTTAGCAAGCGCCTTCCTCTTATGACCCTTCTTCTTCTTCCACTTGCTGGTGTCGGAAGAAGAAGGTGCAGACTTACTTCCAAAGGTCGAACCTCTGTGGAACTTTTTCGATGATGAAGCAACATTTGCCTCACCAACCTTCTTTTCCTTACTTTTTAGCAAAGATTGAAAGTTTGCAACTCATTGAGTGAGTTGTAAGGTTGTAATCAACTCTGTTCAGAACAGTGTTGCTTACGAAATGAAGGAAGCTTTCTGGTAACGACTCCAGAATAATGCTAACCTGGTTGGCCTCATCGATGCTCAACCCATTCATCCCTGCCACATTGAAGTTGACCATCATGTTTAGAACATGTTCATGAATAGATGTACTCTCTTTCATCTTGGAGTTGAAGATGAACTTAAGAGCGTCGTGCCTGAGCTGTGCGGACGGTTGTCTGAACATTCCCCTCAAGGACTCCATGATCTCGTGTGTAGTGATCATGGGTTCATGCTTCTTGGCTAAACCATCGTTAAGGCTGGCCAAGATATATGCTTGGGCCTTCGCCTCTGTCCAGCGCTCGTACGCCTTTCAAACATTTCGAGCGGTGTTGAAAGGTGGAATAGGAGGACAATCCTCCATAAAGATGAACCTTAAGTCATCGATGATAAGGATCATGTTAATTGTATTCTTTCAACTAGCATAGTTTTCACCAGTCAGTTTATTGGCGACAAAAAGTGTAAGAGTAGCGATAGCCATTTTAAAAGTTGCTGAAAAAAGAACAAACTTAAAAAGTATACTTGCATTACCACTTTTAACACCAATTAAGTTTTAGAAAAATGGTTCCATTGTACCCTAAGTGACATCTATTTTGCAATGATGCTTCAATGAGGCAGGACAAAAGTCACCTTAGGGTGATCAAGTGCCCCTTCACTGGAATGAGTCAATCTCAACCATTAGAAAGAAACAACTCCTTGTAACTGAATCTAAGTCACCATTGTTCGGTCCAGAATTTGTTAACATCCTTAACAATTCCGTGTAAGTGTAACCCCTTATTTTAGGCCCTAGAGTCCCGCCTTGATGCGCCCACAGTAGAGAAAAAGTAGATTAGGATGAGACTAAAGCAACCCTATCTATTTCTGGAGATTAGATAAAAAGTTTTGCAAATACAGCGATCCTTTAGGTGGACACTCCCAGGGTGCCTCAAGGAGATGCACAAAAACTTTATCCAACCTATTAAGAGAGATCGAGGGATATGTTGTCACACGTCTCACTCCCACTTACTAGGAACATTATCTCCATTCACCTTGGTACTAACCTATCCAAATGCCATCCTTTAGGGGTTACTCCCAGGGTGGCTCGAGGTCGAGGATAGATCTCACGATGTGAACTTTTTAGGGAGAAAAGTGTAGAAGTAAATTGAAGTATCATATACCCCAATTACCTCCCACTGAATGTTCTACCTAGGGATTCATTAACTTAGTAAATCCAGCTACTGATTTTAACTAAGTGGATGTGTAATTTGCTCAAAATCAACATTTGCTTTTGATGATTAAACAAGTTTGATTCAAGTCTTATTAAACACTTTAACAGACTATCATTAAATTTGCATGTATGCAACAAATCAATCTCATCTTTTCAGGTAGGTTCCCAGGTAGGGGTGCGACGTTTCCATCGACTTAAATACCCCAGCCTAGTCAGAACTAGCCTTAGACAAAAAGTCCCTTATAGATTGATTTGGTACATATTTAATCTTTTATTAGTCAATTTAATCCTATTAAACCAAATTAAAAGATTAAACTAGGTATTTAATCTCATTAGAACCGTGATCTTAGGTCTATCTCAATCAAATTTTAAAACTCTTTAAAAACATGATTAAAGCCTAAGTTTGCATGCCACTCTTTCTTATTGATTTTAATTCTAATTTCATTAATTATAACTATTATAAAGAATGAAACAACTGAAACCAACCACATTGCTAAGCTAGACATTCACAAGGTATTTATAACATTTATAAATAAACCTAAGTGTCATGCTTCATGCAATGTTCATTCATTACTAATATATAATTTTTATATAACAAGTAATGAACTAAGCATACATGCTAACATACATCCTTATATTATAAAATTTATAATAAAGATGATGCATGCATATATTATAACTCTTATATTATATGATGCATGAGCATGCTTTAGGGTAATTTAATCATATAAGCTACTATATTATAACACTTATAATATAAAGATGATGCATGAATAAATGCATAGCCTATAGTGGGTTTTGAAACTATATGACATACATTATGGTATATAATATTAACATACATCACATATACATTCAACAAAAATTGATGGATCGGGATAATATGCCTCAAAATCGGAATAAAAATGCTAACTATTACAAAAGAATCGTGTCAACCGGATCAAACAAGTGAACTGGGTCTTGAACCGCTCGGGCGAAGCCTTGTCACTTGATCGTGTAGCAACTCTTTCAAATCATCGAGTAACACACATCGAGTATAAATGATTGTGTAGCGTTGATCGCGTGGCTAAGGACTGTACGATGAACATGAAAGTCCACGTGATCGTGCAACGCATATCGAGTAACGCATGGCATGCAATCGTGCAGCCAACGACTATGAAATGAGCATGATTGTCTACACGATCGAGTAGCAAGCGTCAAGTATTGTATACCGAGTGATCGTGTAGCTAGTGACTATACGATGAACATGCTAGCCTACACGATCGTTTAGCGCGCTTGCAATGCGTCGAGTATCATATACTCTACGATGGTTCACCCCAAGAATCTATGCGATCAAGTAGCCAACGCAACACGATCAAGTAAACTCTTTACTCGATCGCATAGCATTAGCTATGTGATCATTTAGCAAATATTACACGATTGAGTAGAACATTTCTACACGATCGCATAGCCAAATCTAAACGATCGACTTGGGCTACACGATGCGGCCATCGATTCGTATTCTCCCTCGAAGCAAACAGCAACTCCTTCGTTTAGCTTAGGCTACATGATCATTTAGCTTGGATTTCTTATCATAGTTCTCTACTGGTTTCTACGGGTGAGGTGAGCTTTCGTCCACCTCCTTCGTTTTTTCTATTTTAGCCATTGGGCAGAGGCATATGGTTTTCTTGATAGTGTTAAGTTAGTGTGGAGGGGGTCTTTGGATGTTTCCCCTATGGTGAGTTTTGTGAGGAACTTGGGGTCTTTTAAACCAGTTTTGCGTGCATCTTTTGGGAGACGTATTTCTATGTTGTCTGATGAGGTGAGGGTTGCCAGATAGAGTATAGAGGCTATTTAGGCTACTATTGAGAGGGATCCCTTGTCTGAGTCTGTTTGTTTGGAGACTGCCTGGACAACTGAGGTTTTCTAGTCAGTGGCTAGATTGGAGGAGGCGTCTCTCCAGTAGAAGTCTAGGGTAAGATGGTTGGAGTTTGGTGATCAGAACACAGCGTTTTTCTGTCATTGTGTTTGTTCCCGTCGTAGTAGTAGTGATCTATTTTTGATTGTCAATGTTGGGGGAGTTCGTTAGACTGACCATGAGCGGATAGTGGGTGTGGCTGTGGATCTCTTTCGTCGTAGTTTGAGGGCCCAGTCTGTGCGGTATAGAGATCTTACTGCCCGGCTTGAGGATGTTGTGCAGTTCCACTGGCCTGTGGAGTGTGTGGAGGTGCTTGGTCGCCCAGTGGTTCGGGATGAGATTCAGAGGGCTTTATTTTCTATGAAGTCTGGGAAGGCCCCTGGTCCTTATGGGTTTTCAGTGGATTTCTATAGATCTGCTTGAAGTGTGGTTGGAGATGACTTTTGTGATGCTATGCTGAATTTCTTTTAGACCTGTTATCTGTCTGGTGGTGTTAACTCTACTACTATTATTCTTATCCCTAAGAGGCCTGGAACTGAGCGTATGGAAAATTTTCTTCCTATTTCTTATTTCAATGTTATGTATAAGTGTATCTCGAAGGTCCTTGCTAAGAGATTATATTTGTGGTTGCCTTCTTTCATTAGTGTAACCAGTCTGCGTTTGTTCCTGACAGATCTATTTTTAATAACATTTTATTACTCAAGAACTTGTGGGGGGTTTATTAGTTGAACAGAGGGAAGCCGAAGTTGTTGAAGGTTGACCTCCAGAAGGCTTATGATTCAGTTAATTGGGATTTTCTGTTTGGTGTGTTGCTTGCTGTTGGTATGCCAGTTTAGTTTGTTAGTTGGGTGAGGGCTTGTGTTAGTCTCGTACTTTCTCTGTGATGGTCAATGGTTCCTTTGAGGGGTTTTTCTTAGGCAAGCAGGGTGATCCGTTGTCTCCCTTTTTATTTGTGATGGTGATGGAGGTGCTTTCCTAGTTGTTGAATAAGCCTCCTGAGTCGTTTAGGTTCTATGACCGATGTGAGCATGTGGGCCTGACTCATTTGGCTTTTGCAGATGATCTAATGATTTCCTATGCAGTTGAGAGAGATTCATTGGAGTTTCTGAGGCGGGTCCTGGTGTAGTTTATGGAGCTGTTAGGGTTAGTTGCGAATGTTGGGAAAAGTTCCATGTTTGTTACGGGTGTGGATTCTGGTGAGGCTGAGGAGCTTGCCACATATATGGGGTTTACCCTTGGTTCATTTCCTGTTAGGTATCTTGGGTTGTAGTTATTGGCTAGTCGGTTAAAGGCAGTGGATTATGCTCCTTTGATCCAAAGGATTACAACACGTATTAGAAGCTAGACGGCTCGGTCCCTCTCGTTTGATGGGAGGTTACAACTTGTCAGGTCTGTCTCATAGTCCCTTCAGGTGTTTTGGTGCAGCATCTTCATTTTGCCTGCGTGTGTCAATCATGAGGTGGATCGTCTGTTGGAGAGTCATGGTGGTGTGCGAGTTTCTTGGGATAAGTTGTGCTTGCCGAAGGGTGGGGGGGTTGGGTGTTAAACATATGGCTTCATGGAACCAGGCTGCTATTATGAAGCTGCTTTGGCTTCTTTTAGTAAAGTCTGGCTCATTATGCGTCACGTGGATGTAGGCTTATATTCTGTATGGGTGGTCTTTATGGAGGGTTCGATGTGAGGCTAGGAGGTCTTGGTGCTTGAGGGCTTTCTTGCGGTATAAAGATAGATTCAAGCATCTGGTTCGTTTGATGGTGAGCAATGGGAGGTCCTGTTTTGTATGGTGGGATCCTTGGTTGCCGAAGGGTGCGATTATGGAGACATATGGGTCTAGGGTGGTTTATGACGCAGCGAGGAGTCTGGAGGCACAGTTATCAGAGTTTATGGATGGTGAGGGAGGATGGAGGTAGTCTACAGTGTCTTGGGTGTTGCTCGAGATCTTGGGTTTAATACAGGCAGTGGGGCCTAGGGTGAGTGAGGAGGATTATTGGGTGTGGGTACCGAGTGTTAGTGGTTGGTTTTCAATTGCTGGTGCGTGGGAGAGTTTACATCCTCATCGTCCTAGGATGTCTTGGGCGTGTCTTCTGTGGTCTGGGTGTGATATTGTGCGTCACTCCTTCTATGCTTGGTTAGCCATGAGGGACAGGTTGGGTACACGAGATTGGTTGAGGAGGTGGGATATGTCGTTTGAGAGGGAGTGTCTCCTGTGTGTGGGAGCTGTGGAGTCACAGGATCATTTATTTTTTGAGTGTGGGTTTGGGAGAGAGGTGGGGTGGGGTGTCTTACGTCAATTGGGGTCGTCTCATCGGGCGGCGGGGTGGGATGTTGAGTTGAGTTGGTTGAGTCGAGTGAGGTCTAGTAAGGGGGTGTGTAGTAAGCTATTTCAAGTCTTATGGTGTGATTCTATCTACTACATATGGCAGGAGTAGAATCGTTGGCTTCATGGGGTTCATCCGAGGATGGCGCAAGCTCTGCTCCACCTTATGGTTTCTATGGTTCGTGCTCGTGCTGCTTCCTAGCGGGTTGACCTTTTTGGTCTCATCTAGTTTGTTTGATGATGTATTTCTTTCTTCAACTCTTTCTGTTGTTCTTTTGTTCTGTTGTTATCCCCAGCTTGGGGGTTTTTCTTGTTCTTGTTTTCTCGCCTTGGTGGGTTGTTATGTTTGAGTTTTGGTTGACTTTTGTTTTCTGGTTTTTTGTTCAGCCTTGTCTTTTCTCGTACTTTGTTACTGTGATGCCTTGATCCTAGGTTGTGGGATCCTCCTTGTTGTTGTATAATAATATTACCTATTCTAAAAAAAAAAAAAGAACAGCAACTCCTTGCGTCTGAAGCTTCATCATAAACGACTCAAACAAACAAAAAACGAATGCAACTCGATTGCAAGTTAATAATGCCCAAAAACACAGGGGCCCTTACATATTAACTTTTTTAAAAGTAAAGAAAGCTTTAAACAGAGGCAGTTATCCCGTAAACATCCATCAAGAACATCCACAAACACACTTAACATTTAAACACATTGCAGAATACTTAAAACCCACCAAGACTTTAAATGACATTCAATACAACAATGGAATTTGGAAATCAGAACAACCTAGCTCTGATACCAATTAAAGGAACTCTAATTATAAAGGACCTATGAGCGAAAGCGGATCATTCCAAACTCCATTGTGAAAGAACTCAAACATTTACAATCATACAGAAAATGATTATGCATTAAAGATAAATTATAACATGTTTCTTATAAAAAAAAAAAAGGATAGAGTGACAATACCTTTGAAGAACTCTTTCTTCATGTATTTCCCTTTATCAAACTCGAACTCAATGAGCAACTAGAACTTCCTCGAACACCAATGTGTAAAACTTGATCCTTAAACAGAACTAGATTACCTTGGTATTCTCAGTGTGAGAATCCAGGAGTTGTGGGCTTTGGCTTATTTTGGATTGAGGGAAAGATTGGAGTGAGCGAAGAAGAGAACGATCGAGTATACGACGACACTTTCGTGTAGAAGATGAGGTCTATCGTATAGACTCGATGCTCGATCGTTTAGGCTCTCTAATGCTACCATGTAGTAAAACTCTTTTTACTCGATAGTGAATCTGATCAGTCATGTTGTTGTGGAATGATTAAAAAAACCATTTTTCTTCTTTATCCCACTTAGCCATAAAACCATAAAAAGAAATTTAATTATCTCATAATTAATAAATTATAAATAAATATAATAACTAACTTATCATATTATATTAATAACCCATAGTTTTAATATTGCATCATATGCAACATACAAATCATAGTTCTTTTTCTATTTTATGCCATTTAATATAAATCATATTTATATTAATTCCTCCAATCAAATAATAATGTATCAAATACATCATATCAATTGTATCATATATAATTGAATTAATTTAATTATATCATATATAATCAAATTCCCTCTTGTTAATTTGAACATTTCAAACTAACCCATCTCAACATGAATCCATTGAGCTACCAAGATGACCTTATGTATCTATAGCTTGAAGCTCCAATGGTACGTGAATAATTGACTAAACTCTTTAATCACGATATCCACCATCCGTTAACTGCTGGGCACTCCACTAAAGACTGACAGCTGCACTCTTCGCACAACAGATATACTTCTGTGTCCATTGGATATAACCAATCAACAGTATGATGACCCTTCACAAATCGTTCGTAAGTACAGATGGGCCAATTTATCGTTTTGCCTCTTGATAACAGGTAGAAATGCACGTTATTACAGCGCAAATAAGTAAAACAATGAAGGAATTCCACGATAAAAATAAACAAAATCATGTCCAAAAGCGTTAAACTGAGAATATTGCATTCGCATGCGCCCATCGCATAAAAGCAGCTATTTACTCATTTTGTGCAGGAAAAAAACGTTGGCACAAGTTAAATTGCGATCCAAGGAATTAGGTGTCCGCGCGCATTAAAAGATTGCGATTGCAAAGTCATACGATCGTATGCGATCGAGAAGTTGCTCAAGAAGGTGGCTACATAAAGACAGCGCATCAAGGTGAAAGCTTAATAAATCATGATGGGACGGAAAGCTGATGACGGTTGAATCCGAATTTAGTTGACAAGCCGTTATCGACACACTGTAGCAAGTACATTCAACTTTTCGGTGACCATTAATTGGAACATCAGAGTAGAAGATTTAATGACCTCCCATTATTACAATCATTAGAAAGAAAAGTTTCTTCATCTTGAGCTCTATAAATACCGAAGGCTACCATCATTAAAAAAGTTTGGATTAAAAAGTTAGATAAGATATAAAGTAGATAAGCCGTTAGTCTATAGTTATTCTTATACTTAGAAGGAAAAGGCGAGCAAAGAGAAGAAGATGCCAAGAGGACATTTCTGGACAGCTCGAAAGACTACAGAGAAGATCTATAAAAGAAGAGAGGGCCGACACTTGCAAAAGCAAGGATATTCTTCTGGGCAGCATTGGAGTGAAAAGATAGTGTAAAAGCCACGGGAAGCAAGACATTGCTACCGGGCTTCTTATCCTTACTTTCCATTATTGTTTTTTATTATGCACTTTATTTATAGAAAATGGAATTCTCATTTCAATATCTATTCAATCTCTCCATAATTTGCATGAGTAGCTAAATTTCCGAATGGGTTGAGAAGTAATTAGCTAGCATGACCTAAGATCTTCCCTTTATGCGATCATCTTATCTTATGTATGCATCATTCACCCTTTAGAGATACTTGAAAGAGTAGTCTAAAGAAAGAATCTAGACTTGAGAAAGTCAGATTAGAATCTAGACTGGAGAGAGTCAGATTAGAACCATATAAGCCAGAGATAGAAACTTAGACATAAGTTTTGTTTGCCATTACGCATCACATGCACCCTAGAAGTAGGACATGATAGTATGTCGTAACCTTGTGTATGTGTGCATCATTCATCATCGCATAGACAAGAATAGAGGCTTAGACATAAGTCCTATCGACATTATCGTATACATCGCATGCATCCTAGAATTAGGAACTATGGCATTTGCATTGAGAGATGACATGCTGTTGTTATGTGTGTAGCATGATCGCATAACATGAACGCAATCCTAGAATGTGTTAGCTAAATCCCTTCTCAACCCGTTCATCGCATACTCATTGTAATTCTCGATTTCATCAACTCTTTACTCGAACCCGCCACATAGGATTTATATTTAAACAAAATACCAACCAACAAAATATCGTCGCATAGAATGTGCAACGCATAACTCATTACCGCAAACATACATTATAATCACATCACATTTACAACGCATCAAGTTTTTGGCACCGTTGTTGGGGACTACGGCAATACGTATTGCGCTAGCAGTAACTTTTTTATTTTCTTTGCAGCTTTCAACCTCTGTGCACTGCCATTCCTTCGTTAAGGAAGAAGCAGGTGTCGTATGAGCGAAGGACACGTTCCTGAGCCCAACTATGACCCAGAGATTGAAAGAATGTTCTGAAGAAGACAGAAAGACAACCGCCGACAACAATAAGAGAGAAATTCTAGAATGGTGGAACAACTGAAAGAAAGAGTAGCAAACGCGAACAATATCATGGCAAACCCCATTCTCCTGGCTAACGACCGCAATAGACCCATCCGAGACTATGCATCACCCAACTCTATGATTTCTCCCCAAGAATCATGAGGTCAGCTCTGGACGGATCGAGGTTTGAGATGAAGCTGGTTATGTTGTAGATGATTCAGACGGCCGGACATTTTGGTGGAAGGCGTGGCAAGGATCCGCACACCCATCTCTGGAGTTTCATCCAAATTTGCAATACTTTTGTGTTCCCAAACATCTCAGCTGAAGAAGTTCGACTAACATTGTTCCCATTTTCATTATGCGATCAGGCAAGGAAATGGGCCTATTCTCTTGAACCAGGGGAGATAACCTCGTGGGAACAAGTAGTAGAAAAGTTCATGAAGAAATACTTCCCCCTACTGAGAACGCAAGAAGGAGGAAGTTGATTACAAATTTTGAACAAGACATTGACGAATCGCTCAGCGATGCCTGGGTAAGGTTTAAGAGACTGGTGGGAGATTGTCCACACAATGGCTTACCTTACTGTCTCTAGATGGAGATATTTTATCACGGTTTGAACCCTGAATCACAGACAGCTGCCAATGCGGCAGTAGCTGGAGGTCTGCTTGACAAAATGTATGATGAGGCTAAAAATATCCTTGATCGCATTTCGAACAATCACGAAGATTGGCGCGAAAGCGATCAATGATTAAAAATTCGAGAAGGTGACGCAAACAATGGGCCATCGCATCCCTATAAAATCAAATGAATGCAATGATGAATCTGATACAGGGCATCACACTCAATAGCTCAAGAATGCAAAGAGGGTAGGTCAATGCAATTGATCAGACGAGCACAAGTTGTGCCTCTTGTGGAGAAGCACATCTAATGGAAGAATGTCCGAGGAATCTGCAATCTGTATACTTCATAAAGAACAATCCTTTCTCTAACACTTACAAACCCGGGTGGAGAAACCACCCCAATTTCATGTGGAAAAATAATCAATAAGTTATCAACGCATGGCGCAAAAAGAAGGGTCGTCGGGATTTTTTTCGCGAACAAACGATCAATCGCAAAATCAAGCTAGCAGCTCGCAAGTGCCGCCATCTTCTTCCCTAGAGAACCTAATAAAACAGTACATAGAAAAGAACGAGACGATGCTCCAAAATTAGGCGACTTCAATCCGCAATCTCAAAATCCAAATAGGACAGATTGTGGGCAAACTGAAAAATAGACCGCAAGGGACGTTGCCAAGTTCAACTGAGCTCCCTCACAATCCAGGGAACATAGGAAAGGAGCAATGTCAAGTCGTGACTTTGCGAAGTGGAAAGACAATAGCGGAAAGATGGAGCCAAGTAGGACTACTCCAGTTGCAATGGAACTCAAGACCCCGTTAACACAGGATGAACCAGAAGAAAATGAGACGATGGAACCAGAAGTTGCATCCACTTCTAAGCCTATAGAACAGGGAACCGTGAAGGTACAGCTGCCACTATTCCCGCAAAAACTTAAGAAGAAGCAAAATGATGAAGTGCAATATCATCGCTTCATAGAAATGTTAAAGCAGCTACACATCAACATCCCTTTCACAGAAGCGATTGAAGAATGCCAAAATATGTTAAGTTTTTTAAGGACATGGTGACAAAGAAAAGAAGCACAAGAAAGTTTGTAACGGTGGCGTTAACGCAAAAGGCAAACACCATAATTCCACCAAAGATGCACGACCCCGAAAGTTTCACGATACCCTGTTCAATTGACGGGATATATATCGATCAAGCGCTTTACGACCTTGGGGCCAATATAAATTTAATGCCCCTTTCAATTTTCAAAAAATTGAATGTGGGGCAGCTGATGCCCACGACGGTGACTCTCCAGCTGGTGGACAGGTCCCTTGTTCACCCAGAGGGAAAGTTGAAGGATGTCCTAGTCTCCATTGATAAATTTATTTTACCGGCAGACTTCATCATTCTTGACTACAAAGCGGACAAAGATGTACCCATCATATTGGGACGACCATTTTTATCTACTGGTCGCGCTCAAATTGATGTGTACAAGGGAGAGATCACGTTAAGTGTAAATAGGAAGAAACTCAGGTTTGACATCATTAAAGCCATGAAGTATCCGGAAGATGAAGACCTATCCGATTCTGACAATGAACCCAGTTTTAATGAAGAAAGGGAGTCCAAAGAAGAAGATGAAAGAGAGGATGTGACCACATCCGTAGAAAACTACAATGTGATCATGGAAACAACGAACAAAGAAGAAAAATTGAATTTGAATGAAGAGAAAAAAGCACAAAAAACATCCTTGGAACAGCCACCTACCGTGGAATTAAAGACTCTGCTAAGTCATTTGAAGTATGTTTTCCTGGGGCAAAATGAAACTTTGCTAGTGATAATTTCCTCTGCGCTACAAGAAGAACAAGAAAATGTGTTGCTTAGCATCCTAAAGAAGTACATAAAAGCAATAGGGTGGACGCTAGCAGACTAAGAGGAATCAGCCCAATATACTATATGCACAGGATACGTCTCGAAGAAAACCAAAAAGGGTCTATCGAACCTCAACGCAAACTAAACCTTACGATGAAGGAGGTTGTGAAAAAGGAGACAATTAAATGGTTGGATGCAGGCATTATATACCCAATCACCGATAGCATGTGGGTCAGCCCAGTGCAATGCGTGCCTAAGATAGAAGGAATGACGGTAGTTCCAAACATAAACAATGAGTTAATACCACTGAGGACCATCACTAGTTGGCGGATTTGCATGGACTACTGCAAACTCAATGCGGCGACAAAGAAGTACCATTTCCCCTTGCCTTTTATTAACCAGATGCTAGACCGCCTAGTAGAAAATGATTACTTCTACTTTCTAGACGGGTATGTGGGCTACAACTAAATAATGATTGCTGCTGAAGACCAAGAGAAAACCACATTCACCTGCCCATACGAAACGTTTTCTTTTCGCCGCATGCCATTTGGATTATGCTATGCGTCGAGCACGTTCAGAGGTGCATGATGGCCATCTTCTCTAAGTATCTCGAGGATTCAGTTGAAATTTTTATGGATGACTTCTCGGTTTACGGGAAAACGTATGAAGTTTGTCTGAATAATTTGGAGAAGATACTGAGGAGATGTGAAGAGACAAATCTTGTGCTAAACTGGGAGAAGTGCCACTTCATGGTGAATGTAGGTATTGTACTCGGGCACAAAGTTTCCAAGGAAGGGTTGGTGGTGGATAAGGCGAAAATTGAGGCCATTGAAAAACTCCTACCTCTAGCAAATGTGAAGGCTGTCAGGAGTTTCCTGGGACATGTAGGATTTTACCGTCGTTTTGTGAAGAACTTTTCGAAGATTGCTCGACCATTGAGTGCGTTGCTGAAGGCTGACAGAACATTTGACTTTGATACACAGTGCCTCAATGCATTCAAGATACTGAAGAACGCATTAACTACCACGCCTATGTTGATCACACCTAATTAGACAAAGCCATTTGAGCTAATGTGCAATGCTAGCAAGTATGCGATGGGGGCGGTGCTAGCACAGAAGAAAAAAACAATGCTACACCCCATCGCATATACGAGTAGAACACTGAACCCTGCCCAAGCGAATTACACTACCACTGAAAAAAACTTCTTGCGGTGATCTTTGCGCTGGAAAAATTTAGAGCTTACTTGCTGGGATCCAAAGTGATCGTTCACACCAACCACTCGACAATCAAATATTTGATGACCAAGAAAGATGCAAAGCCGAGGTTAATTTGATGGGTTCTCCTCCTCCAAGAATTCAACATGGAAATCATTGACCGCAAGGGGACGGAGAACCAGGATGCAGACCACTTATCAAGATTAGAGAATTCGGAAGTAGACTGCAACCAATCGAAGGTGAACGCATCCTTTCTAGATGAGCAGCTGTTCAAAATTGAAGAATTACCATGGTAAGCAGATATGGTCAATTATCTGGTCTATGAACAATTTTCGAAAAATTACATAGCCCACCAAAAGAGGCGACTTATGCACGAATTTAAATCCTATTATTGGGACGAGCCAAATCTTTACAAGAAGGGGTCAGACCAAATTTTGCGTCTATGTGTACCAGAAACTTCTTATCGGTGCATATTGTCCCAATGCCATGACTCACCGTATGGTGGACATTTTGGAGGTCAATGCACAGCAGCAAAGGTGTTACAAAGTGGGTATTTTTGGCCGACTCTATTCAAGGATGTGCGAGACTATTCTATGAGATGCAATAGGTGCCAATGCACGGGAAACATTTCATGGAAGAATGCGATGCCAATGAATTATATTAGAATTGGAACTCATCGACGTGTGGAGCATAGACTTCATGGGACCATTTCCACCATCAAATGGTCACAAGTACATTTTGTTGGTCGTCGATTATGTTTCCAAATGGGTTGAAGCAGTATCATGCATCGCAAGCAATGCGACGGTAGTCTCTAAATTCTTGTGAAGAAATATCTTCATTCATTTTGGCACCCCACGTGCCATAATAAGTGATGAAGGCTCCCAATTTGTCAATAGCATCATGAACAAATTACTGCTCAAGTATAATATCCTCCATAAGGTCGCCACCGCATACCATCCACAGACAAACGACCAAGCCAAGGTGTCTAATAGGGAAATCAAACTGATCCTAGAAAAGGTGGTGAATCCTTCATGCAAAGATTGGGCCATGAAGTTGGATGATGCCTTGTGGGCATATAGAACCGCCTATAAAATACCTACAGGCAAGTCCCCGTATGCACTGATGTTTGGAAAGGCATGCCACTTACTGCTGGAATTGAAGCACAAAGCACTGTAGGTAGTGAAGAAGCTCAATTTTGATTTGAAGACTGCAGGGGAGGCAAGAAAACTTCAGCTGCTCGAGCTAGACGAATGGAGAATTCAAGCATATGAAAATGTCAAGATCTACAAGGAACGCGCGAAACGTTGGCATGATAAACGAAAGTGAAAAGAATCTCCAGATTGGACAAAAGGTCTTGTTATACAATTCTCAGCTACGAAATTTTCCCGAAAAATTAAAGTCACGATGGTCCAGACCATTTATAATCAAAGAAGTATTCCTGCATGGTGCGGTCGAATTAACCAATGAAGAAGGGACCAACGCATTCAAGGTCAATGGGCAAAGAGTCAAGATATATCACAGAGGAGACTTGCATCACAAGAAAACCTCTGTGGACCTGAGGAGTTCCTGGCTGAAGAAGAAATGAGCAGTGACTGCGCTAATACACGATACAAACTCATCAGGGACACATTTTTTTAAGTATCTTTTTGATATCTTTATTTCATGAACTTACTTTGCCTTTTTATACAAACACTACTCTTTAAATTATCAACTCTGTCTTTCATATTTTTTACCCTCTTGAGTTTTTAGCAACGATCATGGTAAACGATTGCGGTGGAGCTACGCGATAACCAAAAAACGCGACCAGTTCATTCAGCCCATCGCAATCGAGGAATCACCCCACCGTAAAGAAGGATGCGATCACAGATGATGCGGGCAACAGAGAAAATTTAGGGGTTGTATCTTTCTTTGACTTTCTTACTCTAAATTTTGCACTCTCGCATCCCATTTCAACATTGCTAATTTTATCATCGCATCCTCCTTAGTTTAGCGCAATCATTAAATGTTGATTACTTTGTTTAGTCACTGCATTTTCTTCCATACCAATTATGATTTCAATGATGAAACTCATGCCTCTATTCCTCATCGCATGTACTAGAATCAACTTAATTTCAGGATGGTCAATTCATGAAACATTTCTAGAAGTTAGTGGTCCACCAGCTTTCTTTCAAAATGATTTTTACGAAACTTCCTAAGAGCATCGCATGAGTCATTTCAGTCTATCAGCAATAGGGACATTGGTGCATAGATATTTGGGGGTGATTGCCAGTATTTATTTTCAAGCTTGCTACTTTTAGTCATTTCAATTAAAAAATAAATCATAACATTGAGATCGGATCCTACTCGTAGTTGGATGTCTGCATGACACCCATGGGGGCAAGCCAAAACGAAGGTAGGAATTGTGACCAACACATAAATCAAGTGATCGCAACTCCACTGCCAAATGGGCATGAGTTTAGACTGAGAAAGAGCGCATTGCTCGTAGTTGGATGCTCGAATGACACCCATGGGGGTAAGTGATAACGGGCAGAAATGCACATTATCATAGTGCTAAGTTCTTAAACAATGTTGGATTGCATTGATGAAATTTGTTAACTTGCGTCCATTAAGCATCGTTTTCATAATATTGTGGTCGCATGCGTTCATCGCATTAGAACTATTGATTTTTGTATTTTTGTGCAGAATATGCGTTAACGCAATGCAAGAATTGCGATCATAGGAAATCATTAGTCGAGCGCAACTTCACCGTAAGGCTTTGTTTTGATCGTGCTCGCAAACATTCGCCCGAGAAGGATCGCCGCAACTTGGTCAGCGCAACATGGTGGGCGCATCCAGGTGAAAGGCTAATTAAGCGCGATGGGACATAAAGCTGATGACAGTCGAATCCGAATTAAGTTGACAGCCAATAACAGTCACAAAGTACATTCAGCTTTTCGGTGACAATTATTCGGCGCATTAGTCAGGAATTAAAGCCGTCCCATCTGTACAACCATAAGAGAGAAGCCGCCTTTCACCATGGATGCTCTATAAATACCAAGGGCATTCTTCAGAGAAGGGGTTAAGCAGCTAGAGATTTCATACTTTAGTTCGCACGCTTTTGTCCATAGTTTTCTTTCATTGCAAGGTGGAAGCGAGGAAGGATGTTATGTCGGCAGATCGTTTCGGTAAGCTTGAGAGAGCGCCAGAAGCTTCAAGGGCAGAGAGAGGGCCAACACCTGCAGAAGCAGGAACATCTTTAGAACAAAATAGAGATTTCAGTGTAAAAGCCTCGGTCAGCAAGGAATTGCTACCAGGCTCTTTACCTTTAACTTCCATTGTCATTTTGTACTCAACTCATTTATAAAAATGGAATTTCCTTCTCTATATCTGTTCACTCTCTGTTATACACGCATGAGTAGCTAAATCAGTTGAATGGGTTGAGAAGCATTTAGCTAGCACAACTAGGGAATTTTCATTCTTTGCGATTATCTTGTATTATGTATGCTTTATTTGTCCATTAGAGATACTGAGGAGGGTAGTCTAAGGATAGGATCTAGACTTGGGAAGGTCAAGTTAGAATCTAGGTTCGAGAAAGTCAGATTAGAAAACATAATACAAGAGATAGGCACTTAGGAATGAGCACTATTTGTTATTAACGCATCGCATGCATCCTAGAGATAGGATATAATTGTATGCAGTCGCCTTGCTTTCATGCATTTTGCATCATCGCATAGGACAAGAGTAGAGACTTAGGAATAAGCTCTATGGACACTTTTGCATTCAACACATGTATCCTAGACTTAGGAGAATCGCATTTCCATTGGAAAATGACTTGTTGTGTATGGTTGTAACATGATCACATAGTCTGACGCATTCCCAAGTAACGCTAGCTAAAGATTTTCTCAACCCGTTCATCGCATACTCATTGCATCTATCACACAACTGCCTTTTCTCAAATCTGCCGCATTTATTTATTTTTGATCAACACAAACAGAAAACCCAAAAACTTATTTATTTACTCGGTTACCGCAAGGCTTTCACAAAAATTACCAACGCAATCTGTTTCAACAAGTCCCTGTGTTCGACCCTAGACTTACCAAGAAACTCAAAGGAATTTACACTTGGATTCCACTGGGGAAACTTAAGTGCACAACGCAATTCCATCAACGCATATCATCCGCATTTCCACTTCATAAAATCAAGCACAGCAAGCCAAAATGAAGGCAAGGCACTTGGATCAGCGCAAGGTCACAAAAAGATATCTAAACCGCGCAAGGATAAAAAATCATTTGGAAACACCCTGGTTGGAAAAAGTTCTGAAATAAATCATGCGATGTCCTGGAAACAAATAAAGTCTTTTTGAAGGTTAAACTTACAGTCCCTAAGTATTAGAAATATTTTAGGAAGAGACCAGGATAGAAATAAATTTGAATAAGGCACCTCGAGAAACCTAGGTAAGGAGAAGGAGGCTGACTCTCTAAAGAAAATCTTTAGTTTACGCTTGAGGACAAGCATTGTTTTAAATTTGGGGTTGTGATAACAGGTAGAAATGCACATTATTACAGCGAATAAGTAAAACAATGTGGGAATGTGATGATAAAAATATACAAAATCATATCCAAAAGCGTTAAACTGAGAATATTGCGATCGCATGCACCCATCGCATAAAAGTAGCTAATTTACTCATTTTGTGCAGGAAAAATGCATTGGCGCAATTTAAATTGTGATCCAAGGAATTAGGCGTCCGCGTGCATTAAAAGATTGTGATTGCAAAGTCATGCAATCGAGAAGTTGCTTGATGCTTTATTTTTAGGAAGTGGAAATGTGGATGATATGTGTTGATGAAATTGCGTTGTGCACTCAAGCTTCCTCAACGGAATCTAAGTGTAAATTCCACTGAGTTTCCTAGTAGTCCAGGGTCAAACACAAGGACTTGTGAAAACAGATTGCATTGGTAATTTTTATGAAGACCTTGCAGTAACCAAATAAATAAATTGTTGTTGTGGTTATTGTTTGCAATGATGAAAAATAAACAAATGCAGTGGAGTTTGAAAAGAGTTGGTAAACGGAAGATGCGATGAGTATGCAGTGGATGGGTTGAGAAGGGTTTCGGCTAACACTTCCTAGAATGCGTTCATGCTTTGCGATCATGCAACATGCATACAATAGTAAACCACCTCTCGATGCGAATGCTACGGCTTTTAAGGCTAGAACGCATGCGATATATGCGATGTCTATAAGGCCTACACATAAGCCTCTATTCTTATTTATGCGATGACAGGATAACACACACATAAATAAGGCGACCACATAATATCATTCCTATTTCTAGGATGCGTGCGATACAGATTGACAAACAGAGCTTATCTCTAAGTCTCTATCTCTTATTTATGCAGTTCTAATCTTGTTCTCTTGAGTCCAGATTCTAACCTAGCTCTCTCAAGTCATTAGGTTCTTTCTTTAGACTCTCTCTCGAATAACTCTATAGGGTATTTTGCACAGCATAAAACAAGACAATCGCAAGCAATGAACTTCCTAGGTCATGTTAGCTTAGTTCTTCTCAACCCATTCAACTAGTTTAGCTACTCACGCGTGCTAAGAGAGTGAACAGATGTAGAAATAGAACTTCCATTATATAAATATAAAGATGAAGTACAAAATAACAATGCAAGTATAGAATAAAGGGGCTGGTAGTAATCTCTTACTGCCCAGGCTTTTACACTGTTTTCTACTCGTGCTCAAAAGTTAATCTCGCTCTCGCGAGAGTCGGCCCGCTCTCTGCTTCTTCGCCTCAAGCTTCTCTCTCGAGTTGCCTTGAGCGATCTCTGGCGTCACCATTCTTCTCTTGCTCTGCCTTAAAATGGAAAGGAAAACTACGGACAGAGGCGTGAACTTGTGGAACAAAGGATAACTGAACTAGTGAACCAATCAACCCCTTTTTTGAAGGCTGCACTTGGTATTTATAGAACATCCAGGGTGAAGGGCGGCTTCTCTCTCATGATTGTGTAGATGGGACAGCTTTAATTCCTGATTGATACGCCGAATATTTGTCACCGAAAAGCTGAATGTACTTGTGATCGTTAACGAATGTCAACTTATTTCGGATTCGATTGTCATTAGCTTTCTGTCCCATCGCGATTAATTAGCCTCTCACCCAGATGCGCCCACCATGTTGCGCTGACCAAGTTGCGACGATCCTTCTCAGGCGAATGTTTGCGAACAAAATCATCGCAAAGCCTTGTGGTGAAGTTGCATTCATCCAAAGATTTCCTATGATCGCAATTCTTACATTGCATCAACGCATATTCTGCACAAAAATACAAGAATCAACTGTTCTAATGCGATGAACGCATGCGACTGCAATATTATGAAATTGATGCTTAATGGACACAAATTAACGTATTTCATCAATGCAATCAAACATTGTTTAAGAACTTAGCACTATGATAACGTGAATTTCTGCCCGTTATCATTGCTCAAGAAGATGGCCGGATAAAGACAGTGCATCAAGGTGAAAGTTTAATAAATCATGATGGGACGGAAAGCTGATGACGGTTGAATCCGAATTTAGTTGACCAGTCGTTAACGACACATTGTAGCAAGTACATTCAACTTTTCGGTGACTATTAATCGACACATCAGAGCAGAAGATTTAATAACCTCCCACCATTGCAATCATTAAAGAGAAAAGTTTCTTCACCTTGAGCTTTATAAATACCGAAGGCCACCATCGTTAAAGGAGTTGGGATTAACAAGTTAGATCATATATAAAGTAGATAAGCCGTTAGTCTGTAGTTATTCTTATACTTAGAAGGCAAAGGCGAGCAAAGAGAAGAAAATGTCGAGAGGACATTCCTGGACAGCTCGAAAGACTATCGGGAAGCACTATAAAAGGAGAGAGGGTCGACACCTGCGAAAGAAAGGATATTCTTCTAGGTAGAGTTGGAATGAAAAGATAGTGTAAAAGCTACGGGAAGCAAGACAGTGCTATCGGGCTTCTTATCCCTACTTTCCATTGTTGTTTTGTATTCTGCACTTTATTTATAGAAAATGAAATTCTCATTTCAATATCTGTTCAATCTCTCCACAACTCACATGAGTAGCTCAATTTCTGAGTGGGTTGAGAAGTACTTAGCTAGCATGACCTAAGATTTTCACTTTATGCAATCATCTTGTCTTATGTATGCGTCATTCACCCTTTAAAGATACTTAAGAGAGTAGTCTAAAGAAAGAATCTAGACTTGAGAAAGTCATATTAGAATCTAGGCTTGAGAGAGTCAAATTAGAACCATATAAGCCAGAGATAGATACTTAGACATAATTTCTGTTTGCCATTACGCATCGCATGCACCCTAGAAGTAGGACATGATAGTATGCAATCACCTTGTGTATGTGTGCATCATTCATCATCGCATAGACAAGAATAGAGGCTTAGACATAAGTCCTATCGACATTATCGTATACATCGCATGCATCCTAGAATTAGGAACTATGGCATTTGCATTGAGAGATGACATGCTGTTGTTATGTGTGTAGCATGATCGCATAACATGAACGCAATCCTAGAAAGTGTTAGTTAAATCTCTTCTCAACCTGTTCATCGCATACTCATTGTAATTCTCGATTTCATCAACTCTTTACTCGAATCTATCACTTAGGATCTATACTTAAACAAAATACCAAACAACTTATTTGTTTTTGCCACCGCAAAGCAGTCAAATTTACTGCCGCATAGTAACTCAGTAGTCCCTGTGTTCGACCCTGGAATTACCAGGAAACCTAATGAGATTTATACTTAGGTTTTACTAGGAAAACTTGCATGTGCAACGCATAACTCATCACTGAAAACATACATCATAATCGCATCACATTTACAATGCATCACCCCTGTAGTTACATCTAACTCCTTAAGTACCACTGATTTCTCTAATGAACAATAGATCATAGTCCTATGACTAAAACCTTCTCGGGCCAAGAGAAAGTGTGGCGTCACATTGTTCAAGCCCCGGAATCAGCCCTTAAGGGAGAAATTTATCTACTTACCTCTTCTTCGGGGAAGGAGTAAATTCCATCTTTTGTAGCTGAGTTCCCAGCTCCCCAATCAGACGAATCCCTAAAGTGGTAGGCTTGTTGAGTTCGTAATCTACCCACTCTCACCCCTACAAATCAAAGGATCGCCCTCATAGGCAGAAGTTCACAACTCACTCAGGATTAAGGTCATGTTACCTATGGTCATCCTAGTGAAATAAAAGTCTCAATTATGAACGGTGTTATATAATGAGACTAAACATTTCATGGTCCAGTCTTATACAAACTTCTTTGTATAGAATATCCCCGCTCACGTGTCTAATATATGAATAATCAGGATCAGATCATTTGTAGCACTTTACAATATTTGTAACACCTATAAAGCGGGTCACACTCATAGTGTCACAAGGTTAAGGTATCCCTCCTTATCCATATACTACAGATAATTTAGGTTATTGCTTAAAACACGATCCACTTATATGTCTCCACATACATGTTTAAGTTACGACGATAACCATGAATCTTAATTTATTGGTTTGTGGGTAATGCAACTAAAATATCTCATATTTCATAGACTGAAGTGAATAAAATATCACATATTATAAATCACAAAGTGTTTGTTCATACAAGTGTTTACAAACTACAGAACCCTATAAGATTTAGGGCATCAACCCCAACAAGATTCAGATCAAAACCCACAAACAAGTTTGTATACATCATTAAATTGAAATCTCACAAATTACATCAAGTTCCTCTGAATCCCTAAACTAAGAAACCAAAATCTTACCTTCTCATAGAGGATGGGAAGTTACAATCTGGCATTACTTGATTAACTACTAAAGAAACGCCCAAAATACAAGTGGAGGAAGGAAAAGAGAGGAAAAATCGACTGGAGGCCAAAGGTGGGCGTGTTTTTCTGACCTAAAGCGAAGACTTCTATATATAGGGTAGCGTAACAGCATTGCAACGCTAAAATTAGCATTGCAACGCTACAAGTAGCATTGCAACCTACATGTAGCGTTGCAACGCTGCCCTGTTTTGCACGAAACAGGTAGCTACTGCCTTATAGCATTGCGCAATGCTCGTTTGAGCGTTGGAATGCTTTGTCTAGGGTGTTTTTGTCCGTTCACGTCCCTTTGAAGCCTTGTTGCTCAAATTAGCTCCTAATTTCTCCAAATTAGTCCAAATAGCTCGTAACGACTGATTCTACCTCCAAGATGCTCAATACCTACAAAATCATCAAATAAACACATTGAACATAGTAACAACCTCGAATTAAGAAGAGGAAAATAGCATATTTTCGGTGCTATCAATAACCAACTCAACAAGCCTACCATTTTGGGGATTTGTCTTATTAGCGAGCTGGGAACATAGCTACACAAGATGGAGTTTACTCCTTCCCATCTTAGGAGAGTAGATAAATTGCTCCCTTGATAGCTGGTTTCGGGTCTTGAACAATGAGGCATCAACCTCTCACTGGACTGAGAGGTGTTAGTTTATAATTGGACTATAAACTGTTTGTTCATCAGAGGAACCGATGGTATTTAAGGAGTTAGATGTAACTACAGGGGTAAAACAGTATTTTCACCCAGCTGTAGTTATGAGCATTTGTGAAGGTTTATCACTCTATTGATTAGTTATATCCATGGACACAGAAATATATATACAGTGCAAAGAGTGCAGTTATCGGTCTTTAGTAGAGTGATCAGTAGTTAATGAATATTGATTAATTGGATTAAAGGAGTTTAATCAATTAATCTCATATAATTGAAACTGCTAATATGTAGGTCCATAAAGTCCCCTTGCTAGCTCACAAAAGGATATTAACGAGGAATAATTTGAATTGTTCAAATCAAATGAGGGAATTTTATATTAATGAGATTAATATATAATGGTGAATTATAATATGATCTATAATCCAAATTATATAAGAGAGATATATTTGAATAAGATTCAAATATCAAATACATATGAATTAGATTCATACAGAGATATATACATATAAATATGTGATATTTATATATTAATTAACCTCATATTAAATATGATTTAATATAGTTACTTAGTTTATTAATTAATGGTTGATTAATTGATTAAGAAATAATGGAGATTGGAGATTAGAATAAATATATGATATTTATGATGATTAATTAAATGTATATTAAATAGGATTTAATATATGGTTATTTGATTAATGTGTCAATTAATTAAATAAGGGTTATTTAATTAATTAGCACTAAGGGCATAAAAGAAAATTCTTGGAGAAGGGGTTAAGTACATCCTTATAGCCATTTTAGGTAAGGTTAAAAAAAAAAAAACTAGCCTCCACCTTTTCTTGAACTTCTCTCTAGAATTCTCTATCTTTTTCCTCCTCAAAGTTCTTGGAGACCACACTTTCAAGTTCTTTGAATCCTAGAGAATAGCAAGTAACGTCTATAGTGGTGTCCGTCTATGTTGGAGAAGTTCGAGATTATTAACAACGGTGAAAGAAGAAAACTAGAGGAATCAACAAAGGTAAATTGTGACTTCTCCTATTCTTCCTTTTTCAAGCATGCCTTTGTTTTCTTTGAATGTTTATCCTAAAATTACATGTTTTATTTTACTATTTTTATTTCTTTAAAAATCGGATTTCTAAATGCAAGGCGTTCACATGCTTTCGCTTGGGATTTTATCCCTTCATAGTGATTGCATGATAAAGCTCACCTAACTGGGCTCATTTATGAGACTTCCATTCATCTTGGCAATGTTGAAATGGTTTATCATGTTAAGGACATATTCCCTAACAAAAGATCCTTCAGTCATCCCTGCAGTGAAGATGAACATAAGAGCATCATGCATGGCTTGTGAGGAAGGTTTTCGAAACATGTCATGCAATGAGTCCATGATCTGGCGTGTAGTAATCATGGTCTCATGCTTTTTTGGTCATGACTTCAGATAAGCCTGCCAAAATATAGACCTTTTCCTTGTCATTGTCCTTGGTCCATCTCCCATAAGTATCACAAACACTTCGTGATGCGTTGGGCTCAGGGGTCGAAAGACATTCCTTCATGAGAAGAATTTGAGTTTATCCACTACCAAAACTGTATTCATCGTATTTTTCCATGTTGTATAATTTTCTCCAATTCATTTTTCGATGCCAAGAAAAGTAATGATTGAGCTAGACATGTTGATACAACATAAATTACTTATATTAGACACTTGTGCAAAAAATTCATTTTTCATTTTAATCCAATCAGTTTAGCAAAAACAACTAATAATGAACAAAACATTATTTATTTTGCAATGATACATTCAGTAATTTGGAATAAATGCCACCTCAGGATGTACTGTTATTCCTATCACTGAAGTGAGACACTCTCAATCAAATATTATCCCAAAATAACTCCTTATTCACATAATATTTCATTTCCATTCATTGGGTCGATAAAACATTAACTGCCTTGATGCCTTTTCGTAAGTGTAACCCTTCATTTTCAACCCTATAACCCCACCCCAACTAGTCTGCCTCAGGGAAGCACATGATTGGAACAATAGATTAAAGTGATCTTATTCATTTCTAGAGTTTATAATGCCCTTCCTCTATGCAAATACCTTCCTAAGGGAGGGTGCGCCTAAGGCACCACGAGGCCAAACATGAAAGAAACATTACAAATTAACAAAGAAGACCACAAGATATGTTATCACACGTCCTTCTCCCACTTACTGTAAAAATTTTCTCCATTCACCTTGATATTGACCCATGAAAATACCTTCATAAGGGAGGGTGCACCCAGGGCACCACGAAGCCGAGCATGAATCTCACCCTGTGAACTTTTTTTAGGGAGAACATGGGTGGAAAAATGACATAACATATACATCTTTTTCCTCCCACTAAGTGTTCTACCTTTTGGATTTATTAACTTAGCAAATTTTGGCTAATCAATTTTCAGCTAAGTTCTTTGTTAATTTGCTCAATATAACGTTTATATTGAATATTTAACAATATGTGATCTCATTCATTAAAGTCTTTAACAAAATTGATAATTTATTGCATGCTTATAAAATATTTGCCCAATTCCCTTTCAGGTCCGTTCCCAGATGGAGGTGTTCCATCTCTGTCAACTTAAATACCTCAACCTAGACAGAACATTCTTCAGACAAAAGTTCCTTATGGGAAATTATTTTATAAACTTAATCTTTTAACCAAATTCATTTTTAATCCTATTAAAATGAATTAAAAGATTATCCTATTTCTAATCTCATTAGAAACTCGTTTAACTAAGTCTTGGTGAATTAATTTTAAACCATTTGAAATTAATTATGACATGTGTTTGCATGCAACTCTTGATTATCAATTTTAATTCTAACCCATTGAACTTATAGCCTTTATAAAATAATGAATTTGTCGAAAACCCTTTTCGTTTACACTAGGACGGTTTTGATTAAATATAACGTTTATATTAATCTAAGTAATGTCATGCAAAATGCAAAGTTCATTTTTTTTTCATCTAATTATAATGCTTATAATTATCATTCATGAAAAATAAACATGCATATTCATCATATATTATAACATTTATGATGCATGAATATGCTTACTCAAAACTTGCATTCAAATAATATAACAATTATATTATAATGCATGAGCATGCTTATATTAATGATGCATCTAGAAATATAATATTTATATTTAGATATGATGCAAAAACATGTTTATCCTAAGGTGGAATTTTAAATTTATATGGCATACAATATGCAATATATAAATCATACAATTTAAACATACATCTCATGCACATTCAATTATATAAAAGACAATAATAGACCAATATTTGGCACCCTAATAAAATAATTAAATTAATATAATCAAATTATACTAATTTAATTACAAACAAATAAAATCTAAAACCTTAGATTTTATAAAGTTCTAACAGAAAACAGAGAAGAAAAAAAAACTACTGCTGTTCGGCGACGATGGCAGATAAATCAGAGCTCAAACACAATGATCTAACTGTCAAAACAAGACCCTGGTGTCCTTAACATACTGGCTAAATTTTAGCTCGATCCAATGGTTAGAACTCCAGCAATCAACAAATTAGTGAATGTTGTCCCTAAAAAATTGAACTGTACCGTTTCTCTCCTTTTATCTTGTTTCGTATTTATTTTCTTGGGTTCTTTTCACAACAACTTTTTGCCACAAATGACACGGACTTACATATTCGATTTAAAGTAAAATGCCCAAAAACAACGGGCCCTTACATGATCAAATCAAGTAAAATAATTCTATGTGTCAAATACCAAAAACATATATTAAGCCAAACCCTCATACATTTTCAAGCAAAATGCAAAAAAATAACCCACCTCATGAACTGAATTTTGTTTCAAAAAATAGAAAATCAAAATGAAAGAAAACATTGGCTCTGATACTAATTGAAGGGATCGAATCCCTACGGAAGCATGTGAATGCCTTGCATTTAGATAATCGAATTTTAAAGAACAAAAACTAGAAATCAAATCATGCATTTGTTGGATAAACGTTCAAAGAAAATATAGGCATGCTTAAAAAAGGAAAAATAGGAGAAATCACAACTTACCTTTGTTGATTCCTCTAGTTTTCTTCTTCCATCGTTATCAATAATCTCGAACTTCTCCAACGTAGAAGGATATCACCAACGAGATTACCTTGCTATTCTCTAGGATTCGAAGAACTTGGAAGTGTGGTCTCTAAGGACTCTGAGGAGGAAAAGGGTAGAGAATTCTAAAGAGAAATTAGAAAAAAGGTGGAGGTTAGGTTTTTGTGTGATATCAAAAATTAACCTAAAATGGCTATAAGGATGTATTTATATGGAGAAGAGTTAACCCATTCTCCAAGAATTTTCTTTTATGCCCTTAGTGCTAATTAATTAAATAATTGACACATTAATTGAATAACCATATATTAAATCCTATTTAATATACATTTAATTAATCATCATAAATATCAATGCTAACCTCCAATCTTCATTATTTCTTAATCAATTAATTAACCATTAATTAATTAATTAAATATATTAAATTATATTTAATATGGAGTTAATTAACATATAAATATCACTTATTTATATGTATACATCTCTTTATGAATCTAATTCAAATGTATCTAATATTTGAATCTTATTCAAATATAGCTCTTACATAATTTGGATAGATTATGTTTATAATTAACCATTATATATTAATCTCATTAATATAAAATTCTCTCATTTTATTTGAAAATTTTAAATCATTCCTCATTACTATCCTTTAGTGAGCTAACAAAAGAACCTTATGGACCTACAGATTAGAAGCTCCAATGATATGAGATTAATTAATTGATTAAACTTCTTTAATCTGATTAATCAATATTCATTAACTACCGTAGTTGTACTCTTCGCACTGTAGATATATTTCTGTGTCCATAGATATAACCAATCAACAGTGAGTCAACCCTTCTCAAATTGCTCATAACTATAGTTGGGTCAAATTACCATTTTACCCCTATAGTTATATCTAACTCCTTAAGTACCACCGATTCCTGTAATAAACAAATAGTATATAGTCAAACTATAAACTAACACCTCTCGGGCCAGTGAGAGGTTGAGGCCTCATTGTTGAAGACTCGAAACCAGCTATTAAAGGAACAATTTATCTATTTTCTCAAGAGATGGAAATGAGTGAATTTCATCTTGTGTAGTTGTGTTTCCAGCTCCTTAATTAGACAAATCCCCAAAATGGTAGGCTTATTAAGTCGGCTATCATGGCCACTCTCACCCATGCAGATCAAAAGACTGTCATCATAAATAGGAGTTCACAACTCACTTAGGATTAAGGTCAAATCTCCTATGGTCATCCTAGTGAAATATTAGTTTCTTCAAGTAACGGTGTTATAAAGATAAACTAATTATTTCGAAGTCTGATCTATTTATAAACTCCTTTATATAAGCTACACCTACTCACCTATTTCTACATGAACAATATGGTTCATATTGTTTGTAATACTTATATCCCATATAACAATTACAAAGTGGGTCGTATCCGTAGTGTTACCAGGATGAGGCATCCAATCTTTATCCATTTATTGCAGACCTTTTAGGTTATTACTTGAACATGAACCACCTGTATGTTAACTACATACTGTCAAAGTGAATCATATAACCTTGGATCTTAGTTTATTGGATTAAATTAATGTTGTCTAAATGTCAAATTAAATACCTCTATTTTTATTAGATAAATAATTTGTGTAAACAACACTACAAACCATGAGATACACTAGATTTATGACATCAATCCCAACATAATGTGCTTCTTGCGTTTATGACTTTTGGGTTCTTTAGAATTTGCAATTGCTCCACTATTATCACAGTTAGAGATGTCCAATTTTCCCATGCGGGGAATGGGGGAGGGAATGGGAGGAAAAAGTTCCCCATGAGCTAAACGGGGATAAGGATGGGGAAAGCATTCCCCACCCCCGGCCCGGACCCCGCTCCGTTCCCCGTCCCTGCCCCCATTAGCTTTTACATATTTATTTAGTATAATTATGTAATGGTATGTTATTATTATTATTATTATTATATAAATATTACATTTAAATTTCAAATTTGATGATTTATTGGGAAAGATAATGAATACGTTTAAATTGAATGTTTAAATTTAGATTACATATGTGAATAATTTGATTTATATTTATTTCTTTCTACTAAAAATTAATTAGTTTTTTTAGCCCAAAATTTGAATAATTTATCTTTAAATTTAAATTGTCATATAAAACTAACCATAATAAACAATTTAGTGATAAAGTTAATTATTTAATTAAAATTTGCTAACATTAGTGATTTAAATTAATTGATTTTTAACCAAAAAAAAATGTGGCAATGGGGAAAAATTCCCCACGGGGAACCCGATCCCCGTGAATTCCCAGTGGGGAATCCCCACCCCGATTCCCATGGAGAATTTTACGGGGATGGGAAATGAAATGGGAAGCAGGGACGGGGATGGGGAATGACATCCCCTGCCCCACCCTGCCCCGTGGACATCTCTAATCACAGTAGAGAGTGATAGGCAAATGCATATTTGGAACCACTTCCAAGTCGGTTAAGAACTTTTTAAGCCATATAGCCTCCTTCGTCGTTTTACATGCAGCCACGTACTCAGCTTCTATGGTGGAGTCAGCAGTACAACTTTGCTTAATACTCCTCCAAACTATAGCTCCTTTGTTTATAGTAAATAATTATCCTGATGTTGATTTCCTTGAATCTATATTGATCTGAAAATTAGATTCAGTGTATCCTCTAAGGATCTGATCCTTAGCACCTTACATAAGCATATAGTCCCTAGTTCTCCGAAGATACTTGAGGATATTTTTAACAGCAGTCCAATGATCATATCCTGGTTTGGACTGAAACCTACTGACAATCCCACTGCATAGCATATGTCAGGTCGTGTATACAACATGGCATACATCTTACTACCAACAGCTGATGCATAGGGAATAAGTTTCATGTCCTCAACTTCTTGAGGTGTCTTAGGACACTGTTCCTTTAATAGATGAATTCCATGCCTGAAAGGTAACAAACCTATCTTGGAATTCTACATCTTATACCTAGACAACAACTTGTCTATATATAATGCTTGAGACAAGGCTAACTTTCTGTTCTTGCGATTCTGAACTATTTGGATTCCTAGAACATATTGAGCTTCTCCCAAATATTTCATTAGGAATTGGGTTGCTAGCCACTACTTGACATCAATTAGGTATCCTACATCATTCTCAATGAGTAGGATGCCATCAACATACAATACTAGGAAAGCTATAGTTTTGTTGATAATCTTCTTGTAGACACAAGGTTCATCAACATTTTGTTCAAAGCCATAAGATTTGATCGCAGTGTCAAACCTTATATTCCAGGATCTAGATGTTTGTTTCTACCCATAAATGAATCGTTTTAGCTTGCAAACTTTTTATCTTGATCCTATTCAATGAACCCCTCTGGTTGAGCCATATAGATAGTCTCTTCAAGATTGCCATTTAGAAAGGTTGTCTTGACATCCATTTCTCAAATTTCATAATCATAAAAAGCAGCTATGGACAAGAGTATTATAATCGAATTTAACATGGCAATAGAAGATAAGGTTTTTTCATAGTTCACCCCCTCTCTTTGGGTATAACCTTTTGCCACTAGTCAAGCCTTATACCTTACCAGTTTGGTCTTGATTCCTCTTGTAGATTCATTTGCAACCTATAGGTTTTACCTCATCCAGTTGATCTATAAGTTTCTAGATCGAATTGAAGTACATAGACATCATTTTGAGGTCCATGGCTTTGATCCATTGGTCTTGATCTATATCCATTGCCTATTTATAGGTCAATGGATCCTCAATACCATCATCAGGTATGACGACCTGAGTTTTTGTTAAACCCATGTACCAATCAGGCTGTTGAACAACCCTCTCACTACGTCAAGGCACTTTTAACTCTTGTTGAAGGACCGGTCTGATCAATAACTCTTATTGAAGAACCGATCTTATCAACAACTCTTGTTGGCTTATTTGTAGCTTCTTTGGAAATTTCATTCAATACTAGTTTACTGCGAGGTTGATGATCTCTCATGTGGTCTTCTTCTAAGAATGTAGTGTTTGTCCATACAAACATTTTATCATCTTGAGGATCATAAAATAGACCACCTTTCATTTTCTTGAGGTATCCTATGAATAGGCACAATTTTGAATGACGTTCCAACTTATTCGGGTTTTGCACCAACACATGTGTCGGGCATCCCCAAATTCTGAAGTCATGTAAACTATCTTTACGCCCTCGCCATAATTCATATGGTGTTTCAGAAACACTTTTTGAAAGAACCATGTTCAAAATGTATACTGTTGTATGTACTGCATATCCCAAAAACGAATTAGGCAACTGAGCATAGCTCATCATTGAACGAACCATGTCTAACAGGGTTCTATTTCTCCTTTCTAATACACCATTCTGCTGAGGTGTACCGGGTGCTGTGAACTGGGACTAGATTCCATGTTCTAACAAATAGCCCTGAAATCTCAAGTCCATATACTCTCCACCTCGATTTGATCAAAGTGTTTTAATTGTTTTACCTAACGGATTCTCAACCTCAACCTTATACTCGAACTTTTCAAGGGTTTCAAACTTGTAATGCATTAGGTAAATATAGTCATACGTTGAATAATCGTCAATAAAACTGATGAAATATTCATATCCTCCTCGTGCTTAGACATTCATAGGACCACAGAGATCTGAATGCACGAGTTCTAAGGGTTCTTTGGCTCCAAGAGCTTTTCCTGTAAAAGATCTTTTGGTCATATTACCCTCAAGAAAAGACTCATATGGAGGTAAATAGTTGTCTTCTAACTTACTTAGGAGTCTACTCTTAACTAATCTCCCAATATTATTGAGATTAATGTGGCCAAGTCTCAAGTGCCAAAGATAAATATTAGGAGAAACTTTTTGCATTTTATTTTGAGTCTCAACTGTTTTAAACATCTCAATATTTAAAATAGATTTTGCTTCAGTTGGTTTTAACACATATAAGTTATTTTCAAGTTTTGCATAAAAAATTTGAACATCTCTTGAGTTAATGAACACTTCATTAATTTCAAAAGATATTTTATACAATTGTTCTAACAAACAAGAGATAGATATTAAATTTATTCTCATATCAGGGATATAAAATACATTTTCAAGTAAAATGAATCTATCACCAAAAAAATAACTTCAAATCTCCCACTGCTTTAGCTGAGACTACCTCTCCTGTTCCAACCTTAAAAGTCGTCTTGCTCGCTACAGCTGTCTCTAGGAACTAGTTTCCTGAAGGAAAGTACAAATATGGTTAGCGGCACCTGAATCTAGTATCAAGGTCAATTTATCATTTTCCACTAAACATGTTTCAACAACGAGTAAATCATATTTACCTTGTTTTGTCTTTTCAGCTTTCTTCTCAACAAGGTATTTGGAGCAATTTCACGTCCAATGCACATCTTCATTACAACGGAAACATTTTCCTTTATTTGCCACTTTTTCCTTGCCTTCCCGATTTGCAGGAGTCTTTCTTTTCCCTTTTCCCTTCTTCTTTAATTGAATACCCTTATTCTTAGAAGTGGAAGGTCCAGACTTAGTTCTTGAGGACGATCCTTTTTGGAACTTATTAGAAGTAACAACATTTGTTTTCCCTTATTGTCCCTTATTCTTCACGAGAGATTGCTAAGTCTAGAGCTCGTTTAAAAGAGTTGCCAGATTATATTCAATTTTATCCATCATTGCATTCGTGCAGAATTGCAGGAAACTCTTCGAAAGAGATCCCATAATAAAACTATCTTACACTTCCCATCTATGACAACACCATTTGCCTCTACCATATTGAATTGGACCATTATATCCAAAACATAATCTCTAACAGAGGTTCCTTCCTTCATGCAAAAGTTGTAAATGTACTTGAGAGCATCGTGTCTGACAAATGTTGATTATTGTCCAAACATTTCCTACAACAAATCCATGATCACCTTAATGGTGATCATGCCCTCGTGTTTCTTAGTCAAAACATCTGATATGCTGACTAAGATGTAGGCTCAGGCTTTTTCATTTGCCCTAACCCATCTATCATAGGCATCCCGAACATTTTGGTTTGCTGACGAGCTGGGAACTGGAGAACATTTCTTCGATAAAACGAACCTCAGGTCATCAATTACTAATATCGTGTTTATATTTGATTTTCATGTTGCATAATATTCATCATTAAACTTATCTGAAGTGAGTATTTGAATTATAGAGTTAGACATGCTGAAAATATAAACAAATTCTATTAGAGAATTTCTATTAAATCCAATCAAGTTTTAGCAAAAAGTAATAATGTACCCAAATTACTTATTATCAATTTGCAACAGTACGTCAGTGAGTCAAAATAATTGCTACCAAGGGGCATTCAATTACTCCTTCACTAAATCAATATGCTCTTAACTAAATACTAATACTAGAATAACTCTTATTCCTATAGTATTTAGTTACCGCTCCTTTGGTCAAGAACTTACTAACATATAGTAATTCTTGTAAGTGTAACCCTCCATTTTCAGATCCCAGAGATTGGAATCAACAAGCTATCGAGGGGCAAACAATGCTGAGAATGGATCTAAGAAACCCTATTCATTTCTGAAGCTTGAGATGATTTGATCCCCAAGTCACAACCTTTCGAATGGGTGGTCGCATAAAAGCGACATGCAGGCAGAATGTGGGAATCTCATGGTGCAACCTAATGGAGGAGACCATAGGATGTGTTGACATACTTCCTTCTCCCACATACTATGAACTAATTCCCCTATTCACCTTGCTATTGACCCATGCAAACACTTTTCGAATAAAACAATCGCCTAAAAATGACACGAAGCCGAGCATGAATCTCACGGTATGAACTCTTAGGGACGTAAGAGCTAAAAATAATTTTTCTTCCACTAAAGTGTTCTAGACAGTTTTATATTTTTACTTAAGTATATTCTGGCTAATTAAATACAACCTAAGTCTAGGTGTTTATCTAAGTATAACTTTTATACTGGATTTAACCTACGATATTTAAGTGATAAACCTTTTAAAACCTCACATCACTCATGCATGCTCATAAAACAAGATTAACATAACTAAAAAACTGGCTCAATCCCCAGGAAGCAGGTGTTCTGTAAACCATTAACTTAAGTACCTCCAGCCTTAGACAGAATCTTGTCGAGTGAGCTTGTAACAAAAATTTTATAAGATAACGACCTATTTTTACTATTAAAACAAGTTTTCATGGTTAACCCTAGGTGAGCATGCAATTGTCTTTGTTATAGATTATAAATGTCCTCATGAAATCCTACATATGCATACTATATATTATAACAAACTTTTAATCATGCAACATGCTTTCCTGTGGTGGAATTTTAAATCTACATGGCATACTTTACGCACAAACAAGATTTAATTTAATTAAAACATACATTCATAATGCATAATTAATTAAACACACACTAAAGTGAACCGGTTTTGGCATCCTAAGCAAGCAAACAACTAAATTATTACAACAATAATTTAGAATCTTACTCGAACTGCTCCCGAACTGTGTGAAAAAAGGCTTGAACTAGGCCTCCAAGGCTAAAAACAAGCTAAACTAGCTAGAAATGGATGAACAGAACCGAACTAGTTCAATTTCGTTTTTAGCTTGTGCTTTGCTCCAAAATTTTCAAATTACAGCTTGATTTCAATTATAATGACTCTAGCAAATTTACAGACTCTTCTTTGCACATTAAAGCCCATAAACAAGTGAGCAATTACAATTATTACAACATAAGGAAGCTTAATTTTGATGCCAAAATCGTAATATATCCACTTTAGCAACCACAACATTCATCACATGAAATAACACTCACCAAGCTAAAATTAATGCAAATTGAGTGCTTAAAACATGCTTGATACAAATTGTAAAAGTTAAAAACATGCATGCGAAAGTAATTGGGAATATAAGTACTCTAATTTCATTAATTTAATGGATTAAGCATGCATGTTTATGAAAAGGGAAAAAATGGTTTGAGATACAACCTTTCATGAAACTCAAAAAAAAAAAAAAAAAAAAAAAAAGCTATTCTTTGGTTGAAAAGATCACGAAGACTTCGTGGACTATCCACTAGTTTCCAACCTTAGAACGAATTGTGGGATCCAATTTGTGATGAAATTTAAAGAGAAAAAAGTGTTTGGGCGTGTTTGTACATGAATTTTTGGTCGTCTAGGATAACTCTTTTGGTACATTGCATGACTAATCATTCAAGGATCGAACCGTTAGTAATTTAGGGCTATACACAATTGCTAATGAACTTGGCTAGATTACTTAGGCTTAATGTAGTGTTTAATTAATTAGGCCTTTATAGGAACTAATTAATTGAGCATTTAGACTAATTAAGCAATCAACTAGTTCAATAGGGCATTAACTTCAATCTCTAAGTCAAGCAAACTAGCCAAGATTAGAATTAAGCATGCAAATAATCCTTTGAGTTCAATGAGCAACCAAGCAAACGAATGAATTCCAAATCCCTAAGCTAGATTTTTTAACTGAATTAATTCCCATTTAAATTATGCATTTACTTTCATGCTATTTAAATTACATTGCAATCAAAACAATCTCACAGACCTCCTCTGTTACCCATCAAGTTCAAGTTAAGTCTAAGATTGTCTTAGATTCTTTGTGGAGACGACTTGTTCCCACTAGCCTATAAGCTCTTGAGAGCGATTTATAAAGTCATTTGTTTGGGCCCCGATAGGCCTTGAATAGATGTTCAAGCTTTTCAATCCAATCAAATAATTTAGGGATGTGCAATGGTCGGTCGAAGTCAATTTTTCGACCAAATCTCCATCAAAACGACTATGGTTGGTTTAGTAAATACTTAAACCGACTTTGATCGTCAATGAGTGAAAACTGATCACTCAGCCAGACAATTTTGTTTGGTTTAATTTTTCAATTTACAACTTTAACTTAACTCTTTGCCACTTAGCAATTTATGGACCTAACGATTACGTATTAAGTATTAATCTATGGCAATGAGCTAAAGATACTCGACTAGTTTGTCAGATAATCCCAAACAAATGCAGTCATAAGGATAAGCACAAGATGAAAAATCCTTAAACTATAAAATGACAATATGAAAATTGATCACAAATCTCATGAATTTACAAATCAAGAAAGAAACCTCAAAACTCGAGCCAGATAATCGTACCTTAGCCTAGAATCATACTTGAAATCATCCAATAATAACTCAATACCTATAAAATTAGGAAATAAACATGTAAACTACAAGAATGATCTCGAATTAAGTAGAGACATTTGGCCTAATATTATACAAACACCTTATAACTGACGGACCATATCATACGGTGTCGCTCCTGAAAGACGGTCATGCAAATGAATTTATATGCACTGAACAAACCCTTTATACTAACTAGTAGTACAAGTAACAAGTCCAGGGTCGAACCACAGAGAACCAAATATGGATTCCTAAAAAGTTGGAACTTGTAGGAAGTAACCAATGGGGGGTTTGTGAAAATCGTTAAAATAAATTGTGAAAGCGAAAATTGTGCAATGTAAACAATTGAGAAAACTTATTATCGAAAAAATACTTAGCTTGGGTAATTATAATTCAATTCATTCCTCATTAATTCTATCATGGACTATTCGGAGGATACATGAGATTATTTAAATTAAAACCTTAGTCTACTCGGTTAGAATCCTAAATGATAGTCCATAAAATTAAGTTGATTAAGAGAAAAGCAAGAATCCTTAACCAATCAATTAATCAACAGGCATTAATAAAGAAAAACTAAGCCAAATAGTCAGTTTCCATCGTCTAATTAATTAATTGATTGAAATTTATCTAAGTTATAAAATAAATGCTTGCTAATTGGAATCCCAAATTAACACAATAAACCTTCTTAACTCATGCTTCTAGGTGACGACTACCTAACGATTACAAATTAGGGTCAATCAAAGCAATTAATTTAACATGCATAGCTAATTTGTCAGATTATCCCATACACGAAAATTGAAGAATATGCTCAAGATAAATTTCATAAAATTCATAATAAAACTCACGGAATTACAAAACCAGTCTCAAGAATTAAATTGGAATGAAATTAAATTAACAAACCCAAGCTAAGTTCTTGCCCTTTAGCCACGGAAGATGTCGAAAATCAACATGATTGGCAAAGGGGAAGATTTTTTTACAAAAACTAAAAGAAAAAGGACAAAAATGAAGCTAGAAAAGAGGCTACAACAGTCAAAATCAGAAGAAGAAGGGATGAGATGGGATGATTTTGACTGAATTGCAAGGGTTCCTTTTATAGGCCAGCTACAGCGTCGCAATGCTAGGGAGAGCGTTGCACCATGTATGCTGGGGGATTCACGTCAAACTCGTAGCCTCGCGACGCTCTAAAGGAGTGTTGCAATGCTACCACCTCTGCCTTACAATGTTGAGGTTCCAGTGTTGGAGTGCTTTGCGATGGTTGTGTCCTTGATTTTCCAGAGCGTTGCAACGCTGCCTTGCATTTAAGCATTCTGTCCTACAGCGTCAACCTAGCATCAGACTTAGGTTTAATTGTAGCGTTGCGACGCTCGGCAGTGCAGCATCCTTCCTTTTTTTTTTTTGTCACTTGATCGATTTAGCTTCTAATTTTGTCATTTTAGTGTCTTTAAGTCACGAACACTTAATCCAACTGCTTGTACACTCGATTCCTATAAAATAAGCAATTAAACTAAATTAAGTAGCTAAACAACCCTGAGTTAAGCAGAAGAAAATAACACATTTCAAGTGCTATCAAACACCCCCAACTTAATTCTTGATCATCCTCAAGCAAGTCAAAACAAGCAATCATGCCAAAAATAATCAGTTTGTCAAACTAAAATGTTCCCTACTCAAGCCTCAACAGTCAACTAGAAAAAATCTCAATCGAATAGGTAATCAAACAGCATTCCATCATTTCATGGACAGTTTGAAAATTCATTCTAAAATTTTTAATGCATGTTCAAGCTCAGAGTTATTTATTTTGAACAAGAGCGAGCCCGAAATGACCTTATGAAGCTTCTATTTATTTTCCCCCTACACTGGCTCGAAGGATCCTAAATTAGCTTTCCTAAATTCAAAGTGGTAATGACATAACATTGTATTGGTCAAAATCTATTCACCATCGCCTTTTTCACATGCTATTCAGGAAACTTAATTCAAGAAATCGACTTTCATTTTGGCTTGCCCACACGGGTGTCATGTGAATCATCCAACTACAGGCCAATTTCCCTTCAAAAGTGCCTAAGCCTACAGATTCCTCTAGGATACTTTAGCTCAGAGGGAAGCCACGGGTGTCATGGCTGCCCTAGGTTAATCATACACTTTGAAGAAGAGGAGTAGACCCCTAAACATGAATAACTGATTTTTTTTTTTTTTGGGGCGACAGTGATATTAATTGACTATATCTCAAGCATGCATTACTAAATTGGACCTTAAGAAGTCTAATATCTATCACCAAGGCCTATCGGACTGACAACAAACTTATGGTCTCATAATTCAATTCTAAGCAAGCATGCAGGGTCAAGATAGATATGCAAAGGGCTTGGAGATGTAATAAAAAATAATTAAGCAAAATTTTCAGAAATATCATGAAAATTATGAACCCTTTCATTCGACCTATTCTCATGAAAAAACAATTCCTACGAGTGTGATAGGCTAGTCATCATAAGGAACAAAATAGCAAGACAAACTCAATTAGGCAAGCATTGTCCGAGCACAGCACTCAAGGACCCCAAATAATATCCTCAATAAAAAATCAGCCCAAAAATCCAAACACCCCATCCACAATTTTTAAAATACACATTGTCCCCAATGTGATAAAAAAAAAAAGCACGAGGGATCAGAATACTCCCCTGAACAATGAGGTGAAGGAAGGATGTAGGACACTCTACTCAACTCCTTTTTCTTCTAAAAAAAATCCTACAAATAAGAATAATAGAAAGAATTAGGCTCAAATAAATGGAAAAATAATAGAAATAATAAAAAGAGAGATACTAAATTGAAATAAAATCCTAAAATCTTGGCTGCCTCCAGGTAGCCTAAATGTTTATGGTGGGTTGCTCCACCGTGATGGCTCGTTTCAGATGTAGACCAGCGAGTCCAACCGGTAGGCGATGTCGAAGCAATCCAAAGACTCACCATCATGGAAGACCTTTAACCTATGTCCATTAACTTTAATGACTTTTCCTGTCTCAAGATTAACAATGTCTACTGCACCATAAGGATAAACGTGAGAAACACCAAAGGGCCCAATCCACTTGGACCGGAGTTTACCAAGCATAAATTTCAATCGAGAGTTATAAAGGAGTACCTTTTGCCCTACCTGAAACTCCTTGGGTGCAAGCATCTTGTCATGAAGGTCCTTCACTTTTTGGTTATAAATCAAGGAATTATCAAAACATTCTAACCTCAACTCTTCCAACTCCTGAAGCTGTAAAAGTTTGGCTCCCCAGTTGCCTCTAAGTCCCAGCTGCACTTCTTGATAGCCCAATAAGCCATGTACTAGATTTCAACTGGAAGATGGCAAGCCTTACCATAAACCATCCGGTAAAGGGACATTCTAATAGGATTTTTGAAAGTTGTCCTGTAGGCCCATAGAGCGTCATCAAGCCGAAGGCTCAATCCTTTCTTCCTGTGTTGACCACCTTTTCCAAAATTGTCTTTACTTCCATGTTGGACACCTTTTCCTACCCATTAGTCTGAGGGTGGTGTGGGGTGGCAATACGTGTTGGACAACATACTTCTTCAACAAGAATGCAATGACTCTATTGCAAAAGTGTGATCACTGATCGCTGATGATTGCTTTAGGGAAGCCAAACCTGCTAAGAATGTTAGTCTTCAAAAAACCTGCAACCACTTTAGCATCATCAGTAACTGTGGCCTTTGCTTCCACCCATTTGGAAACATAGTCCACTGCCAATAAAATATATTTGTACCCACAAGAAGAAGGAGAAGGTCTCATAAAGTCAATCCCCCTAACATCAAATATTTCACAAAAAAGTATAGGGAATTGTGGCATCTCATTCCTACGAGACAACACTCTAGATTTCTGACACCGCTCACAAGTTTTGCAAACAAAATATGCATCTCTAAATAGTGTGTCCCAATATAAACCAGAATCTAAGACTTTTTTGGCAGTTCTCTTGGGACTGAAGTGCCCTCCACATGCATGTTTATGACAAAATTCAAGAACAAAAAAGAACTCATCATTAGGGACACACCTCCTTACTGCCTGATCGGAACAAAACTTCCACATAATAGAATCCTCCCAAACATAATATTTTGACTCACTTTTAATTTTATCTTGCCTATGTTTGTTCATCCCATGCGGGAACTTACCAGTGGTCAAGTAATTCACAATGTCAACGTACCAGGGAGTCATAGAAATACCATCTTTCTGCATCAAAGTGTGGTTAGGGAAGTCTCTATAAGAACTGAGGCAACCTCTCTCTGCTACAATTCTACTCAAGTGATCGACAACGACATTCTCGCATCCTTTTCTGTCTTGGAGTTTCAGGTTGAACTCCTGAAGGAGAAGAACCCACTTCAATAATCTAGGTTTGGACTTCTTCTTTGACATCAGGTAGCGTAGAGCTGCATGGTCAGAAAAAAGCGTAATTTCATATCCCAAAATATAAGAGCGAATTTTTTCTAAAGCAAAAATAACAGCTAAAAACTCCTTTTTCGTCGTGGTGTAGCTGCACTGAGCTGGGTTGAGGGTCTTTGAAGCATAGTAGATGACGTGATGTTTCTTATCGATCTTCTACCCCAACACTACTCTCACAGCATGGTCACTCGCGTCGCACATGATCTCAAAGGGAAGGTCCCAACAAGGAGCTTGAATAACCGGAGTGCACGACAAGGCATTTTTTAGCACATCAAAACTTTTCCTACATTTGTCATTAAAACTCAAAGGCCACGTTCTTTTGGAGAAGAGAGGTCCTCGGTTGAGCAATCTTACTGAAACCTTTAATGAACCTGCGATAGAAACCTACATGACCAAGAAACAAACAAACCTCCCTCACATTTGTGGGGTAAGGGAGCTTAGCAATAACATCAATTTTAGCAGGATCTACCTCTATGTCATGCTCAGATACTATAAGTCCTAAAACTATGCCACGCGGGGCCATGAAATGACACTTTTCAAAATTCAGAACAAGGTTAGACTTAATCCATCTTTCTAGCACCCTAGAAAAATTAGACAGACAATCAACAAATGAGTCTCCATATACAATAAAGTCATCCATAAAAACCTCCATGCATTTTTCAATATACTCAGAAAATATGGACATCATACAATGCTGAAAGGTGTCGGGAGCATTACATAGTCCAAATGGCATTCTTCTAAAAGCGAAGGTGTTATAAGGACATGTAAATGCCATCTTCTGTTGGTCCTCTTGATTTATCGAGATCTGATAGAAACCTAAAAAACCATCGAGAAAACAGAAGAAGGGCTTTCCAGCAAGCCTTTCGAGCATACTACTCTCATCATTTTTAACCATAGTAATACCCATTTTCTTAGGCACTACATGAATAAGATTGACCCACTCGCTATCAGGGATAGGATAGATAATACCTGCATCCAAGAGTTTGAATACCTCTTTCATGAATACCTCATTCAAGACAGGATTCAGACATCGTTAGGGTTGTCGACAAGGCTTAGCTCCATCTTCCAAAGAGATTTGATGCATGCACACAGCAAGACTAATACCTTTAATGTTGGCCAGCGTCCATCCAATGGCCAACTTATATTTTTGCAATACCTCAACCAATTACTTTTCTTGTTCCTCAATTAGATTATTGGAGATAATAACAGGCAAGGTCTCAACTTCCCCCAGATAGGCGTATTTTAGGTGGTCTGGAAGCTTATTCACCTCCAATTTAGGTGCCTGCAAAACAAAAGGAAGCACCTTGTCAGAAGATTCATCATCAAAACATGAGAGCATACTTACCAGCTCTGTCATGGACAAGGTGGCAAGCTCTCCAAAGGGGGTTAAATCTCCTGAGTCATCATCGTCGTCGTCGTAGACATCCCATACAACCTCCTGCTCAAGAGAGTCAAACACATCAATTTGGCACAAAGAATGTACTTTCCCTATGGTGGAAGTTTTCATAGCATCGAAAATATTAAACTTGACCAACTCACCATCGAACTCCATAGACAAAGTGCCTTCATCTACATCAATCTTAGCCTTAGCCATCTTCATAAAAGGCCGCCCAAGCAAGATTGATGCAGATGAGATGAATGTGGGCTCTTCCATCTTAAGAACATAGAAATCGGTAGGAAAAAGAAACTTATTGACTTGAACTAGGACATCCTCTATGACTCTTAATGGGTGAATAAATGACCTATCTGCTAATTGTATGATAACTCCAGTTTCAATTAAGTCCTTTAATTTTAATTCTTGAAAAATTGAATAAGGCATAAAATTTATTGATGCACCCAATTCTAGCATGGCTCTATCAATTTTCTTTTTGCCTATGATGCAAGGGAGAGAAAACATATCTAGATCCTTATATTTTTCTGGCAAGTTTTTCTGTAGGATTATAAATACGGATTGACTTACCACCAATCTTTTTTTCCTTGGCTTGTCTTTCATCCCCGCGCAACGACATTGTTTGTGCGCCCCTTACCGCCTGATGAGTCGACCAATTCCTCTACCCCGCTTCTTTTCCTCGTGCAAAGCTCCTTCAGGAATTTGGCATATTTAAGAATTTGCTTGATGATAACGGGTAGAAATGCACGTTATCATAGTGCTAAGTTCTTAAACAATGTTGGCTTGCATTGATAAAATATGTTAAATTGTGTCCAAAAAGCATCACATTCATAATATAGCGGTCGCATGCGTTCATCGCATAGAAACAGTTGATTTTTGTATTTTTATGCAGAATATGTGTTGACGCAAGGTGGAAATTGCGATCATAGGAAATCATTGGTCGAGCGCAGCATTACTGACTTTGCAGTGATCGTGTTCGCAAACATTTTCTCAAGAAGGATTGTCGCAACTTGGTCGGCGCCACATGGTGGGCGCATCTAGTGAAAGGCTAATTAATCGCGATGGGACAAAAAGCTGATGATAGTCGAATCCGAATTAAGTTGACAGCCACTAACGATAAAAAGTACATTTAGCTTTTCGGTGACAAATATTCGGCACATCAGTTAGGGAATTAAAGTCATCCCATCTTTGCAATCATGAGAGAGAAGCCATCGTTCACCCTGGATGTTCTATAAATACCAAGGACAACCTTCAGAAAAGGGGGTTCGAAAGTTTATACGTTCGGATTGCACGTCTTTGTTCATAGTTTTACTTTCGTTTTAAGGCGGAGCAAGAGAAGAGTGGTGACTCCGAAGATCGCTCAGGGAAACTTGAGAGAGAACCTTGAGGAGTAGAAGCAGAGAGCGGGCCGACTCTCACAAAAGCAAGATTATCTTTTGAACACGAGTAGAAAAATAGTGTAAAAGCCTGGGCAGCAAGAGATTGCTGCCAGGCTCTTTATTCTATTCTTGCATTATTGTTTTGTACCTCATCTCTACATTTATACAATGAAAGTTCTTATTCTACATCTGTTCATTCTCCTAGTACGCATGAGTAGCTAAACTAGTCGAATGGGTTGAGAAGAACTAAGCTAACATAACCTAGGAAGTTCATTGCTTACGATTATCTTGTGTTATGTTGTGCCAAATACCCCTTTAGAGCTACTTGAGAGAGAGTTTGAAGAAAGAACCTAAGCCTCGAGAGAGCTAGGTTAGAATCTAGACTTGAGAAACCAAGATTAGAACTGCATAAACAAGAGATGGGGACTTAAAGATAAGCTCTGTTTGTCAACCTGCATCGCATGCATCCTAGAGATAGGAATGATATTATGTGGTCGCCTTATTTATGTGTGTGTCGTTCTGTCATCACATAAATAAGAATAGAGGCTTATGTGTAGGTTCTATAGACTTATCGCATATTAGCATGCGTTTTAGCATTAGAAGCCGTAGCATTCGCATCGAGAGATGGTTTACTATTGTATGCATGTTGCATGATCGCAAAGCATGAACACATCCTAGGAAGTGTTAGTCGAAACCCTTCTCAACTCGTTCACCGCATACTCATCGCATTTCCCGTTTATTCAACTCTTTTCAAACTCCGTCGCATTTGTTTATATTTTCATTACCACAAACAACAACCTCAACAACTATTTATTTATTTGGTTACTGCAAAGTTTTCATAAAAATTACCATTGCAACCTCTTTTCACAAGTCCCTGAGTTCGACCCTGGACTTACCAGGAAACTTAGTGGAGTTTACACTTGGATTCCGCTGAGGAAACTTGAGTGCTCAATGTAATTTCATCATTGCATATCATCCACATTTCCACATCGTAAAATCAAGCATCAAGTTTTTGGTGCCGTTGCCGAGGACTTTGGAAAAATAGAGTGTTAATGGTAATTTTTCTGATTTCTTTGTAGACTCTCAATCTCTAGCGAATTATGACCCGGAGATTGAGAGGATGCTCAGAAAAAGATTGAGAGACCGCCAGCAACAACCACAGTCAAATAAAGAAGAGATGGTGGAGCAGCCTGGAAACAGAGCACCAAATGAAAATAACGTCATGGTGAATCCAATCCTACTGGCAAACGATCACAATAGACCCATTAGGAACTGTGCGTCGCTAAACCTCTATGATTTCTCTCCAGGAATTATGAGGCCTGCCCTCAACGGAAGTAGATTCGAAATGAAACCGGTGATGCTGCTGATGATCCAGACTGCAGGACAATTCGAAGGACGGCGTGGCGAGGACCCACATGCCTACCTCCATAGTTTTATTGAAATCTGTAATACTTTTGTGTTTCCGAACATCTCTACTGAAGAAATTCGACTAACTTTGTTCCCATTTTCTCTCTGTGATCAGGCTAGGAAATGGGTGTATTCTCTCGAACCGGGAGAGATCACTTCTTGGGAACAGGTCGTGGAGAAGTTTATTTAGAAATACTTCCCACCTACTGAGAACGCCAAACGAAGGAAACTAATTACAAATTTTGAACAAGACATGGACGAATTGCTCAGTGATACCTGGGCGAGGTTTAAGAGGTTGGTCCGGACTGTCCACACAATGGTTTGTCAGACTGCCTTTAGATGGAAATCTTTTATCATGGTTTGAATCCCGCTTCGCAGACTGCTGCCAATGCGGCAACCGCTGGTGGTGCTTGATAAAACATATGACGAGGTGAAGAATATCTTGGATCGCATCTTTAGAACCACGAAGATTGGAGAGAGAGTGACCAGAGATTGAGAAACAAAGACAATGAAGCAAGTAATGGTGCTATTGCTTCACTACAGAATCGGATGACCACAATGATGAACTCAATCAGAGGAATTGTGATCAGCAGCCCAACACCACAAACTAGGCAAATCAATGCAATTAGTCAAAACACCGCAAGGTGTGCGACTTGCGATGATGGGCATGCAATGGAAGATTGCCCGTAAAATCCACAGTCCGTTTACTTTGTAAAAAATAATCGCTTTTCGAATACCTACAACCCCAGGTGGAGAAACCACCCCAAATTTGCATGGAAGAATCAGCAACAGAACTTCCAATCCATGGCGCAGAAAAAAGGCCACCTGGATTCTTCCCACACAACAACGGTCAGACAAGAAATCAAGCAAGTAGCTCGCAACCACCGCAATCCTCTTCCTTGGAGAGCTTGTTGAAGTAGTACATAGAGAAAAAACGAGACTGTGCTTCAAAGTCAGGCTACGTCCATCCGCAATCTAGAATTACAGATGGACCAGATTGCAAGCGAGCTAAAGAGTAGACCGCAAGGGGCTCTACCGAGTTCAACAAAACTCCCACGCAACCCGGGGGGATCAGCTAAAGAGCAATTTCAGGTTGTGACATTGCGAAGTGGGAAGACTGTGGAAAGAGAAAAGAAGGAGCTTAGTCGGACATCCCATTGCGGTAGAACCTGAAATTGTGGTGACGCAAGAAGAAGAAAGATAAAAAGAAGCAATAGAATCAGAGGTTGCATCGACCTTAAAGCCAACTGAGACAGGGTCCGTGAAAGTGCAGTTACCCCCTTTCCCGCAGAGACTAAGAAAGAAAAAGAATGAAGAGGTACAGTATCAACGCTTCTTATCTATGTTAAAGCAATTGCATATTAAAATTCCATTCAGTTAAGCGATTGAGGAAATGCCTACATACACAAAGTTTCTGAAGGATATGGTAACCAAGAAGAAGGGAGCTAGTAAGTTTGCCAGATGGTGTTAACACAAAGTTTGAAATCAATAATTCCACCAAAGATGACTGTACATCGGGCAAGCCCTGTGTGACCTGGGAGCCAGCATAAATTTGATGCCTCTGTCGATCTTTAGGCAACTGAATGTGGAGCAACTTGTGCCCACAACTGTGACTCTTCAACTGGCCGATAGTTCTCTGGTACATCCAGAGGAAGAGGTGAAGGACGTGTTGATAACCATTGACAAATTTATCCTACCAGTCGACTTCATCATTTTGGACTACGAGGTTGACAAAGATGTGCCCATCATTCTAGGGCGACCATTTTTATCAACAGGTCGTGCTCAGATTGATGTGCATAAAAGTGAAATCACTTTGAGCATCAACGGACAGAAGCTCAAGTTCAACATAATTCGTGCCATGAAGTTTCTGGATGAAGAAGACTTGCATGACTCAGATGATAACAAGAATTTGATCGAAGAAGAAAAGTTTGATGAAGAAAATGAAGAAGAGGATTCCAGCGCATCCGTTTTTGCTTGTAATGCGATCATAACAAAAACAAGCAAGGAAGAAGAAATGATCACAGACCAAGAAGAAGAACCAACAAAAAAGGAAGAAAGAAAAACAACGCAACCATCCCTAGAAGAACCACCGACACTGAATTAAAGACCCTACCGAATCATTTAAAGTACGCATTTTTAGGGCAGAACGAGAAGTTGCCAGTTATTATTTCCTCTGAGCTTAACGAAGATCAGGAGAATGCATTGATGAGCATTCTGAGGAAGCATGTGCAAGTAATTGGCTAGACTCTCGCCGACATTAGAGGAATTAGCCCAGCGTATTGTATGTACCGCATTCGTCTTGAGCAGGACCACAAAGCAACGATTGAACATCAGCGCAGGCTCAACCCTACGATGAAAGAGGTCGTTAAAAAGGAGACCATCAAATGGTTAGATGCGGGCATCATCTATCCTATAGCAGATAGCATGTGGGTCAGCCCTATGCAATGTGTGCTGAAAAGGGTGGCATGACGGTAGTCCCCAACAAAAATAATGAATTAATACCGCAAAGAACCGTCACTGGGTGGCACATTTGCATGGACTACCGTAAGCTGAATGCGGCCACAAAGCAAGATCATTTCCCCCTACTATTCATTAATCAAATGCTAGACCGTCTAGTTGGAAATGACTTTTACTGCTTTCTAGATGGTTATGCCGGGTACAACCAGATTATGATAGCTCTAGAAGACCAAGACAAGACCACATTCACCTGCCTATATGGGACCTTTGCTTTTCGCCGCATGTCGTTTAGCCTCTGCAATGCGTCAAACACGTTCCAAAGGTGCATAATGGCCATCTTTTCAGACTATCTTGAGGACTCTATCCAAATCTTTATGGACAACTTCTTTGTTTATGGGAACACTTATGGAGTCTGTCTAGCCAACTTGGAGAAGATACTGAAGAGATGTGAAGAGAAGAATCTGGTGCTTAATTGGGGAAAATGCCATTTCATGGTGAAGGAGGGCATAGTGTTGGGGCAAAAGGTTTCCCGAGATGGGTTGGAGGTGGACAAAGCAAAAATCAAAGCAATTGAAAAACTTCCACCTCCAACAAGTGTGAAGGTTGTACGAAGTTTTTTGGGGCACGCTGGATTCTACAGACGCTTTGTCAAAGATTTTTCCAAAATAGCATGACCACTGAGTTCGTTGTTAGAGGCTGACAGAAATTTAAGTTTGACAACAACTGCCTCAACGCATTCAGAGTTTTGAAAAATGCGTTGATTACCGCACCCGTATTAATTGCACCTGATTGGACCCTGCCTTTTGAAATAATGTACGATGTAAGCGGGTATGCGATGGGAGCAGCTTTGGCACAAAAGAGAAAAACAATCTTGCATCCCCTCGCATATGCGAGTAAAACATTAAATCCTGCTCAGACTAATTATACCACCACAGAGAAAGAGCTCCTTGCAGTTATTTTTGCGTTGGAAAAATTTCGAGCATATTTGCTGGGGACAAAGGTACTCATCCATACTGATCACTCGGCAATAAAGTACTTAATGACAAAGAAGGACGCCAAGCCGAGATTGATCATATGGGTTCTTCTCCTTCAAGAATTTGACATAGAAATAATTAATTGAAAGGGGACGGAGAACCAAGTTAAGTATCACTTGTCTAGACTAGAAAATCCCGAGGTTGACCACAATGAATCAGAGGTGAGTGCGGTGTTCCCGGATGAGCAGTTGTTCCATATTGAAGAATTACCTTGGTATACAGACATAGTAAATTATTTGGTTTGTGAGCAATTTGCTGAAGATTACACCTACCACCAATAGAGAAAGCTCAAACATGAATGCAGACATTATTACTGGGATGAGCCGAATCTGTATAAAAGAGGAGCAGACCAGATTTTGCGATTATGCGTACCAAATGCTGCTCAACAACGCATATTATCGCAATGTCACGACTCACCATATGGTGGGCACTTTGGAGGACAGCGCGGCGCACCGCAGCTAAAGTTTTACAAAGTGGATTCTTTTGGCCCACATTGTTTAAGGATGCAGCTGACTATGCCATGAAGTGTGACCGGTGCCAGCGCACAGGTAACATTTCATGGAAACATGCAATGCCGATGGACACCATTTGGAGCTTGAATTGTTCGACGTATGGGGCATTGATTTCATGGGACCATTCCCTCCCTCAAATGGTAAACATTATATTTTATTAGCCGTCGATTATGTCTCCAAGTGGGTAGAGGCAGTGGCATGCGCCGTAAGTGACGCGGTGGTAGTCTCCCAATTCTTGAAGAAACATATTTTCACTCATTTTGGCACTCCCTATGTTATCATAAATGATGAAGGGTCCCACTTTGTCAACCATATTGTTAAGAAGCTGCTGCGCAAATACAACATCCTCCACAAAGTGGCCACCGTATACAATCTACAGACGAATGGTCAGGTCGAAGTGTCCAATCGAGAAATTAAGCTGATACTTGAGAAGGTAGTAAGGCCTTCGCGAAAAGATTGGGCAACAAAGCTCGACGATGCATTGTGGGCATACCAGACTGCATTTAAAACACCTATAGATATGTCCCTATATGCGTTGGTCTTTGGTAAGGCATGTCACTTACCTCTGGAGCTGGAGTATAAGGTACTGTGGGCGGTAAAGAAGTTGAACTTTGATTTGAAGAAAGCAGAAGAAGCGTGAAAAATGCAACTGGTCGAGCTAAAAGAATGGAGGATTAACGCATATGAGAACGCAAAAATTTACAATGAGTGCACCAAGCATTGGCACGACAAACACATATGCGGCAAAAACCTCCAAGTCAGGCAGAGGGTCTTACTCTTCAACTCACGTCTATGGCTCTTCCCGGGAAACTAAAGTCACGTTGGTCTAGACCGTTCATAGTTAGACAAGTATTCTCGCATGGCGCAGTGGAATTATCAAATGATGATGGAACCAACATATTCAAAGTTAATGGGAAAGGAGTAAAGGCATATCATGGAGAAGGCCAGCATCGCCAAGTCAACTCCATGGAACTAAAAGAACTTTGAATAAAGAAGGCAGTAGGTGGTCCCTGTGTTATCAGACAATCGCAATCCATCAGGGATGCAAGTTTTGGGAAGCATGGAATCTTCAATTCTTCTCTACTATTAGGAATTCTCATTATATCGTCACTATATCTTTCCAGTCTTTTCTTATTCTTATTCTTAAAAAAACAAAAAAAAATAGAGATTGCACTAAAAGAATTTTGTTTTGTTTAAAATAATTTGACCCTCTCTTTGTTTTTCTTGCAACGAGCAAGGTGCTGAATTGCGGAGATGTTACGTGAAGAGCAACTTATTTTACTCCATCACCGCAATCCAAAGAAGATAGATCGACGCAAATATGGATGCGTCAATACACACTGCGGGCAACAACGCAAATTTAGGGGTGTATTCTTCCTTATCTCTATTTCAAATTTTGCACTATCGCATCGCATTTTAGTTTTAAAGTTTTATCACCGCATCCTCTTTGATTACCGCAATCATTCAACATGGAAAATTTAGTGAGTAACCGCATACTATCTCCTTGCCAATTAGGATTTCAATGATGAAAAATATGCTTATATTTCTTTCGTATATACCAGAGTCAACTTAACTTTAAGATAGTCACCTCATAAAATATTTCTAGAAGTTAGGGGGTTGCTAGCTTTCTTTCAAATTCCCTTTACGAAGCATTCTAAGAACATCACATGAGTTATTTTAATCTTTTGGCAATGAGGACATTGCTGCATTTTAAATTTGGGGGTGAGGTATGTATTTTTCGACCTTGCTATTTTGAAAAAAAATAAAATAAAAATATATGAAGAAGAAAAGAGGAAAATAACAACTCCGCTGTCAAGTTGTGAAAGGCACTCACCCGTAGTTGGATGTCCGCATGATACACGTAGGGGCAAGCCAAAACGAAAGTAAGTCACCTGAATCAACGCATAAATAAATGACCGTAACTTTGCTGCCAAATAGGTATGAGTTTAATCTGAGAAAGTGCGCATTGCTCGTAGTTAGATGTCCGCATGACACATGTGGAGGCAAGCCAAAATGAAGGCGAGGCACTTGGATCAGCGCAAGGTTAGAAAAAAAACAATAATGTCAAGAAATATGCAAGGATAAAATCATTTGGCACCTCAGTGGAAAATTTTCTTTTTGAAATAAATCATGCGATGTTCCAGAATTTAGTAAAGTTCTTTTGAAGATTAAGCTTGCGATCCCCTAGGTCTTAGAAATATTTTAAAAAGAGATTTGAAAAAGACTTAAGGAAACTTTGGTATATAGGATTTGAATGAAGTATCTTTGAGAAATCTAGGAAAAAAATATAGCGGTCGACTTGCTAAAGGAAATCTTTAGCTTAGGCTTGAGGACAAGCATTGTTTAAATTTGGGGGTGTGATAACGGGCAGAAATGCACGTTATCATAGTGCTAAGTTCTTAAACAATGTTGGTTTGCATTGATAAAATATGTTAAATTGTGTCTAAAAAGCATCACATTCATAATATTGCGGTAGCATGCGTTCATCGCATAAGAACAGTTGATTTTTGTATTTTTATGCAGAATATGTGTTGACGCAAGGCGAAAATTGCGATCATAGGAAATCATTGGTCGAGCGTAGCATTACCGCAAGGCTTTGCGGTGATCATGTTCACAAACATTTGCTCAAGAAGGATTGCCACAACTTGATCGGCGCAACATGGTGGGCGCATCTGGGTGAAAGGCTAATTAATCACGATGGGACAGAAAGTTGATGACAGTCGAATCTGAATTAAGTTGACAGTCGCTAACGATAACAAGTACATTCAGCTTTCCGGTGACAAATATTCGACGCATCAGTCCAGGAATTAAAGCCGTCCCATCTGTGCAATCATGAGAGAGAAGTCTTCGTTTACCCTGGGTGTTCTATAAATACCAAGGGCAACCTTCAGAAAAGGGGGTTCGAAAGTTGATACGTCCAGATCGCACGTCTTTGTTCATAGTTTTCCTTTCGTTTTAAGGCAGAGCGAGAGAAGAGTGGTGATGTCAGAGATCGCTCAGGGCAACTCGAGAAAGAACCTTGAGGCATAGAAGCAAAGAGTTTACCGACTCTCGCAAGAGCGAGATTATCTTTTCAACACGAGTAGAAAAACAGTGTAAAAGTCTGGGCAGCAAGAGATTGCTACCAGGCTCTTTATTCTATTCTTGCATTGTTGTTTTGTACCTCATCTCTACATTTATACAATGGAAGTTCTTATTCTACATCTGTTCACTAGTACGCATGAGTAGATAAACTAGTTGAATGGGTTGAGAAGAACTATGCTAACATAACCTAGGAAGTTCATTGCTTGCGATTATCTTGTGTTATGTTATGCCAAATACCCCTTTAGAGCTACTCAAGAGAGAGTCTAAAGAAAGAACCTAAGCCTCGAGAGAGATAGGTTAAAATCTAGACTTGAGAGAGCAAGATTAGAACTGCATAAACAAGAGATAAGGACTTAAAGATAAGCTCTGTTTGTCAACCTGCATCGCATGTATCCTAGAGATAGGAATGATATTATGTGGTCGCCTTATTTATGTGTGTGTCGTTCTATCATTGCATAAATAAGAATAGAGGCTTATGTGTAGGTCCTATAGACTTATCGCATATTAGCATGCGTTTTAGCATTAGAAGCCGTAGCATTCGCATCGAGATATGGTTTACTATTGTATGCATGTTGCATGATCGCAAAGCATGAACGCATCTTAGGAAGTGTTAGCTGAAACCCTTCTCAACCCATTCACCGCATACTCATCGCATTTCCTGTTTATTCAACTATTTTCAAACTCCGCCGCATTTGTTTATATTTTCATTATCGCAAACAACAACCTCAACAACTATTTATTTATTTCGTTACCGCAAAGTTTTCATAAAAATTACCATCGCAACCTGTTTTCACAAGTCCCTGAGTTCGACCCTGGACTAACTAGGAAACTCAATGGAGTTTACACTTGCATTCTACTGAAGAAACTTGAGTGCTCAATGCAATTTCATCATCCACATTTCCACATCGTAAAATCAAGCATCACTTGACGGCATCGAGGAGAGGAATATTTATCTCAACCCTTCTAAACATCTCTAAAAGCTTCTTGTCCTTGTCTGCAATTGCTTCCTTTGGCCTAGCAAACCTGGAAGGAAAAGAGGCTTTAGGTACATATGCATCTAAAGAGGGATAAGGGTGAGAAGATACTCCCTATTTATTTTGTGGTGGTAAGACTTTCGAATTTGCAAAAGAAGAAATTCCTGGATTTTCCAATCCTGGCTCTTTAGCTGGCTCGACAGGTGGCTCCAACTCCTTGCAACTCCTCAATGTGATTGCACTAACATTTTCTTTTATAATAGATTCAGGCTTGGATGGAAGTTTGCTAGACTGTCTCTCCAATCTACTCATAGAGGTGGCTAGCTGTGAGACTTGGGTTCCCAAAGATTCAATGATCTTCTTTGTATCCTACTAAAAATGAAAAGAATTGTCAACAAGACTTTTAACAATGTCTTCTAAGGACATACTTGAACCAGACGAAGCCTCGTGATTAGGTTGGGCCTGCTCATTCTATCCTCCCCATTTGAAGTTTGGGTGGTCTCTTCACCTAGGATTTTAGGTTTAACTAAATGGGTCCCACCGTCTATTTTGCCCATTATAATTGTAGCCTCCAACGACATTTACCTCAGGAATTGCTCCTTGCAGAGCGCTTGGGCAAGTCAGCTGAATGGCCAGTTCCATGACATACTTGGTAAACGGTAGTAGGCTGTCCAATCTCCACTTTCGCCAACTATTTCACAATAGAAACTAAGTTAGATATTTCTTTCTTAAGTTCACTTACCTTATTGGTGGACTTTACACTGATTGCAGCTCTAATTCCAAACTATTGAGAATTTGCTGCCATAGTAGCTGTCAGGTTCATTACCTCAGTCGAGGTGTTATTGACTAAGGCTCCTTCTGTAATTGCATCTATACTGCTTTTGTCAGTTTGCATCAATCCCTCATAAAAATACTGGATCAAGAGTTGGTTTGAGATCTGATGATGGGGGAACTTGGCATAAGTCTTTTTTAATCATTCCCAATACTCATGAAGGGTCTCTTCATCAAACTGCATCTTTTTTATGCTAACAGCTTGGGATGCTGGAAAGAATTTCTCCAAGAACTGTCTCTGTAGTTCTTCCCAGGACTGATGCTTCCAGGCGGAAGAATATAGAGCCATTCCTTGGCATCTCCCTTCAATGAAAAAGGGAATGCCCTGATATTGATCTGCTCTTGAGTCACCTCATTGAGTTTCATTCCATTGCACACGACATAGAATTCCTTCAAATGTTTGTGCAGGTCTTCGCCCTACAGACCTGAAAAGTCAAGTAAGTGAATTAAGCCAGATTTAAGTTCAAAGTTACCTGTTGTCTCAAGATAGGCAATGTACAAGGGCTACTGAGTGAAGTTAGGGGTTGCAAGCTCCTTGAGGGTCTTTTCTCGTTCGGCCATTTCTGGAAAATTTTAAGGGATGTCTCTTTCAAATGTGTCTTTAACACGAATCTCACTGTCAAGAGTAGCCTGTTGTCTCCTTTCTCTTTTGATTCTCCGCTCCTCCCTAGAGATCTCTGCAAAGTACAATTCTCTAGCACCCTTGGGAGTGTAAGTCATGCACCAAAAGAGAAAATTGATTAGCAAAGATAAACACTACAAGTTTCAAAAATTAAGAATTTTGTTGGCTCCTCGGCAACGACACCAATTTGACAGATTGTATCTTACGGTGTCGCTTCTGAAAGACGATCGTGCAAATGAATTTATATACACCGAACAAACCCTTTATACTAACTAGTAGTACAAGTAACAAATCTGGGGTCAAACCACAGAGAGCCAAATATGGATTCCTAAAAAGTTGGAAATTGTAGGAAGTAACCAATAGGGGGTTTGTGAAAATTGTTAAAATAAATTGTGAAAGCGAAAATTGTGCAATGTAAACAATTGAGAAAATTTATTATCAAACAAATACTTAGCTTGGGTAATTATAATCAATTCATTCCTCATTATTTCTATCGTGGACTACTCAGAGGATACATGAGATTATTTAAATTAAAAACTTAGTCTACTCGATTAGAATCCTAAACGGTAGTCCATAAAATCAAGTTAATTAAGAGAAAAGCGAGAATCCTTAACCAATCAATTAATCAACAAACATTAAGATTCAAGGCAAAACTAAGCCAATTGAATAAGAAAGTCAAAATATCGAAGAAAGGGGAAGTTGCAAGAGAGGAACTTTGTGTAAATTCGTGATAAAATGTGTAAGCGGCTAAGGTTTACATATAAAAATTGCGCCAGTGTTGTGGCGCTACAAGAAAAGTGGCCTCTCGGGTTAAAGCACAGTGTCACAGTGCAACAGTACTGCGAACGCGTACGCTAGCCGTCAAACTTCGTAGTGTTGTGGTGCTTCTTTATATCAAGAAAATGTATACTACTGGTTTGAGCACCGTGACACCAGCCTCCTTTGCCCTCTTCTTGCTTTAGTTGATGCTCTAAGTCTCTATATTAGCATGTTTTAACCCAAAACTGACTATAAACATTGGTTCTACCCAAATTATACTCAATACCTATAAAATTAGGAAATAAACATATAAACTACAAGAATGATGTCGAATTAAGTAGAGACATTTGGCCTAATATTATACAAACACCTTATAACTGACGGATCATATCTTACGGTGTCACTCCTGAAAGACGGCCGTGCAAATGAATTTATATGCACTGAACAAACCCTTTATACTAACTAGTAGTACAAGTAGCATGTCCGGGGTCGAACCATAGAGAGCCAAATATGGATTCCTAAAAAGTTGAAACTTGTAGGAAGTAACCAATGGGGGGGTTTGTGAAAAATGTTAAAATAAATTGTGAAAGCGAAAATTGTGCAATGTAAACAATTAAGAAAATTTATTATCGAACAAAAACTTAGCTTGGGTAATTATAATTCAATTCATTTCTCATTAATTCTATCATGGACTATTTGGAGGATACATGAGATTATTTAAATTAAAAACTTAGTCTACTCGATTAGAATCCTAAACGGTAGTCAATAAAATCAAGTTGATTAAGAGAAAAGCAAGAATCCTTAACCAACCAATTAATCAATAGGCATTGATATTCAAGGCAAAACTAAGCAAATTAATCAGTTTCCATCGTCTAATTAATTAATTGATTGAAATTTATCTAAGTTAGAAAGTAAATGCTTGCTAATTGGAATCCCAAATTAACACAACAAACCTTCTTAACTCATGCTTCTAGGTGACAACTACCGAACAATTACAAATTAGGGTCAATCAAAGCAATCAATTTAACATGCATAGCTAATTTATCAGATTATCCCATACACGAAAATTGAAGAATATGCTCAAGATAAATTTCATAAAATTCATAATAAAACTCACAGAATTACAAAAAAAGTCTCAAGAATTAAATTGGAATGAAATTAAATTAACAAACCCAAGATAAGTTCTTGCCCTTTAGCCACGGAACATGTCGAAAATCAACACGATTGGCAAAAGGGGAGAACTTATTACAAAAACTAAAAGAAAAAGAGAAGCTAGGAAAGAGGCTACAACGGTCAAAATCGGAAGAAGAAGAGATGAGATGGGATGATTTTGGCTGAACCCCAAGGGTTCCTTTTATAGGCCAGTCGCAACATCGCAACACTAGGGAGAGTGTTGCAACGCTCGGTTGCATCGCGCGTGTCACACCCCCTCCTAGACTATTCTCTTAGCTTAGGCAAAGACATGACAGCAACATTTATCAACCCTTTTATAACACTTACTGCCTATTAAACGTATTTAAGTAATCTGATAACAACATATAATCTCAAACATAGCGGTTTACCACTATGGCCAAACAACATCCAACATTAAACATTAAACATTAAACATTTACAGAATTTACAACATAAGTTTTATGAGTCCCAACTCCCAAACTTAGTCCCTATATGCAACAACAACACGTGTACAAAATATTTACAGTAACCATCTAGCTGATAGGTTACTAGAATTCCTGACTTTATGTGGCAGAGCAGAAGCAGAGTTATCTTCGGAGGATTTGATCGTTACCTGGGAAAAGAAAACATTTAAAAACAGGGTGAGCTACTAGCCCAGTGAGTGACTCAAGAAAGAAAAATAGGTTCTCATGCTTAAGTCTCAATAAAGAGATCATACTGAAACATAAGTCTTTACAGTAACCTTGTATTGAAATGTAAATTTTCCAAGCACTAAACATGTAAAGTTGCTATCATCATAAGTCATTAAGCTGAACCTTAGTTGAGAGTGACTTTGATATGGTTAAATCCCAACGTCAAACCTTAGTCAAGAGAGAACCCTTTTGCTCAATCTCTCGACGTCTAATTACCTACGTGCACGTGGTTATAACTAAGTATCATCATACCTTAGGTACTATAGCTCGAATACCTTCTCCAAGTCCTTCAATATCGAGCTTGAAGTAACATTAATCCTACTAAGACTTATTCTTTAAAGCATGTATACCTAAATGCATAGTAACATGTCTTTAAAGGCTCTAACGCATGCTTTGTGCATATGAAAAAACATAAATAGTTTTACAACATTCTTTCATACATGGCATGCTTTTGGAAAACATAAACTCATACTTTGCTTGGAAAAACTACTTTGTAAAATAGCTAGCATGAGAATAATCTTTCTTAAAATCATGGATTCTTTAAAATTATTACAAATACTTAGTCACTCACAACTTTAAGGCTACTTCTTAAAGGTTGATATGCTTCTAGCAACGGTGTCAATCCTGTGGACACAATAACATATATTTAGCTATTATCAATGGTCTCCCTTTTGAGACTAACTCTTAATTAAGCTTGCGTTTAGCCTTCCCTAGAAGACTTTTACTCAAATACATACCTGGCTATAGGTCGAGCACTTAGAAATTTCCTTGAGATTTAGGTTCTTGCTATGCAGGCAACACACCTCACCAACACATTCCCACTATGCAACCAACACTTGCTCTAAGTGTTCCTTCAACTGCACATGGTCATTCACATAAACATCTATTTGTTTTAGTCTTCAACGCAAGCCTTCTCAGCCCAAACATCAGGTTAAACGGATAGGAGTGCTCAACCCTTCGTCTGCCCGTGCATCTATTTTGAGTTGCCTACTTATTCAACCCAAGCAACTGCCTGCTTGTTCACAGAATTCCATATTCAAACTTCTTCATCAGTAACTCAAATTCGAAAGCTTATCTCAAGAAACTTCCTTCTACAAGCTTGTTTAGAATTGTATTAGAAGCTTACCTTACAATTTCAGCTTAAAATTCCTTGTAGTTCGACCTGGAGCCTCAATTCTTCATCGATGACCTAGATTCGCCCATGAATTGAACCTCTTGTCACTTTCTTCCTTCTCCGACCTTATTCTGGTGAGATCTTCATCCAGTAGCCTGGCCTCTGAAACTATACTCACATAGCTTTCCAACAACACCAAGAACTCTTAATTTGCATGGAGGAATTGTTCAAACTGACCTTTTGAAGTTCGTCTTCCCTTTTATACTACCACCCACCGTCTTTCATGAATTCTTATCATGACACCTCCACCTTAAGTGGGCTTAACTCACGAGAATAGGACAGCTGGTGCCCCTAATCGATGGTTTTAGGTTTATTACTTTACCTACTATCAATGCATATCTTCAACTAAGTTCAATGCACACCATAGTTCTCACACAAGCCTACTCCAACGCATGTGCCTCGTGCCTTGGCCTCCTCTTGGCTTCAATCATCATCGCAACTCCAGCCCTTTCAACTTTGCAAAGCTTGACCAATGCAAGCTTTACTCATCGCATGCCAAGCTTCATCATCGCACACCCAGCCATCGCCCAAGCTACTGCTTGCTTTAACGCTCGAGGCTTGTCTTGTCGCAGCCCCCATCGCATGCTAACCTCCAAGGCCTTGTCAATGCGCTACACCTCAATGCACAGCCTTTCCATCACTTCCCCTCGCGTGCGTATGCTAGGCTTAACGCCCAGTCTCGAGCCAATGCCACAGCCCCATCAGTCGTGCGTCTTCTCTTTGGCAACACTCAACACCTTCCTACCGCACACATACTAACCTTACAAGACTTGGTTGCCGCATGCCTTGTCCATGCGTAGGGTTGCTTACGCTCAACATGTCTCCTCTTGGCATGCACATTCCAACGCATGACTTCTCCTCACTCGGCCACACTTGGCTTCCTTAAGAGCCCAACTAACCTTAAAAGTAAGGCCAATGCTCATGGCTCACCTCCAATGCCCATCACAAGGCCAACTCATGGCTACACACTAACAACACTTAGCCAATTTCTAACTTCACCCAAGAGTCAAGCTTCCAAATTTAATCATTTATTCCAACTCTCCACCCTCTTCCTTACAACTAGACATTATTTCTCACATTAACCTACTCACCATACTGGTCTCAGTAGTAAACACATACAAGTAGGGAAATTAGGGTTCAGGGTTTACAACACGCGTTGGGGGATTCACGTCAAATTTCCTAGATCAATAACACATATAAAGTGAATAAAACTATAATGTTATTTGATTTTATTAATTTAATAAAAGTTAAAAAGAGTTTTAATGGACCTCGTACTACACAAATTTATGCTTTTGAGAACAAATACAATAAAATTAACATCAAAGAATTAATATGAAAGGACAATACATAAAATAATTAAATCATGATGGAATTCTAGGAATTAAAATTAGAAAGATGATATTCCCAACTCCTAACTCATTCTGGGGATTTATGTCCTAAATCTAGTGTATCTTGTGGTTTATAGTTTTGTTAATACAAATTATTTGTCTAATCAGAGATATCTTATTTATCTAATAAAATCAAAGGTATTTTATCCTTGTAACAATACGGATACAACCCACTTTGTAATTGTTACATGAGATGTAAATGTTACAAACGATATGAACCATATTGTTCATGTAGAGACATGTGAGTAGGGTATCCTGTATAAATGAGTTTATACATAGACTAGACTGCGAAATAATTAGTTTCTCTTCATAACATCGTTATTTGAAGAAACTAATATCTCAGTAGGATGACTATAGAAGACTTGACCTTAATCCAAAGTGAGTGGTGAACTCCTGTTTATGACGGCAGTCCTTGATCTGTATGGGTGAGAGTGACCATGACAGCCGATTCAATAAGCTTACTATTTTGGGGATTTATTTTATTAGGGAGTTAGGAACACAACTACACAAGATGAAATTTACTCATTCCCATCCCTTGAGAAAGTAGATAAATTACTCCCTTAATAGATGGTTCTAGGTCTTGAACAATGAGACCTCAACCTCTCACTGGCCCGAGAGGTGTTAGTTTATAGTTGGACTATAAACTATTTGTTCATTAGAGAAATCAGTGGTACTTAAGAAGTTAGATATAACTACAGGGATAAAGTGGTAATTTGACCCAACTGTTGTTATGAGCGATTTGTGAATGGTCGACTCACTGTTGATTGCTTATATTCATGGACACAGAAATATATCTATAGTGCGAAAAGTACAACTATTGGTCTTTAGTGAAGTGATCGATACTTAATGAATATTGATTAATTGGATTAAAGGAGTTTAATCAATTAATCTCATATCATTGAAGCTTTTAATCTATAGGTCCATAAGGTCCATTTGTTAGATCAAGGATAGTAATGAAGAATGATTTAAATTGTTCAAATAAAATGCGGGAATTTTATATTAATGAGATTAATATATAATGGTTAATTATAGATGTGATCTATAATCCAAATTATGTATGAGAGATATATTTGAATAAGATTTAAATATTAGATACATATGAATTAGATTCATAAAGAGATGTATATATATAAATATGTTATATTTATATGTTAATTAACTCCATATTAAATATGATTTAATATATTTACTTAACTAATTAATTAATGGTTAATTAATTGATTAGAAATAATGGAGATTGGAGGTTAACATAAATATATAATATTTATGATGATTAATTAAATGTATATTAGATAGGATTTAATATATGTTATTTAATTAATGTGTCAATTAATTAAATAATATTATTTAATTAATTAGCACTAAGGGCGTAAAAGGAAATTCTTAAAGAAGGGGTTAACCCTTCTCCATATAAATAGATCCTTATAGCTATTTTAGGTAACGTTTTGATATCATGCAAAAACCTAGCCTCCACCTTTTCTCTAACTTCTCACTAGAATTCTCTACCCTTTTCCTCCTCAAGGTTCTTGGAGACCACACTTCCAAGTTCTTTGAATCCTAGAGGATAGCAAGGTAATCTCGTTGGTGGTGTTCTTCTACGTTAGAGAAGTTTGAGATTATTGACAATGATGGAAGAAGAAAACTAGAGGAATCAACAAAGGTAAGTTGTGACTTCTCCTATTCTTCCTTTGTCAAGCATGCCTATGTTTTATTTGAATGTTCATCCTACAAATGCATGATTTGTTTTCTATTTTTTGTTTCTTTAAAAATCAATTATCTAAATGCAAGGCGTTCACACGCTTCCGCTGGGGATTCGATCCCTTCACTCATATCTATTCCATTCCTTAGTTTCCTCTACACTTCAAAATATGGAAAATATTCATCTCAACTAACTACTCTTCAGGCACATACTTAATCCTAACAATTATCTTTGAAGAAAAATCTTGAAAAAAAATTATTAAATAAAAAACAATGAAGAACACAAATTCCGAACACAAGATACATAAAAAATACACTAATGAACATGAGAAGATAATATTTAGTCGATTTCATTAATGATAAGATTACCGTATGGTGGAATAAAAGGAATCGAGGAAAGAACATTTTGTACTAAATCAAACATAATATGCATATATTCATACCTTTACGTGACATCGTTGAAAGATCTCGTATCGAAATCACCCACATTGCTCATCAAATAATAGTGAAGATCAGAAGAAAAATGATATCGATAACCGCCATTCTAAGGAATCAAAATCAAAGTAAAGAAATGAAATGAAAGATTCTCCCCATTTTGCGCCTTTTATATTTATATGTAATATACATATTCTTTGTAGAAAGTCCTTACACGTTATTTCGACGTCTACAATTAAATCTTTCAACTGACCCCTACATATTTTTTTCTCACTCTCCTTCCATTTGCCCCTGAAACAAATAATTATATGAGATATCCTGAATAAAAAAGTCAGAGATAACAAAATGTTTCTAAAAACCATCAAAATCTTAGGGAGAATACTGAAACTCGGTAAAAAAATGCCAATTTCTCTCGAGATTAAATCTTTTATGAACAATCTCTAGGCACTATGCATAAAATCTTGGGCGAGATTATTGTGTTCACATCGAGCTTACGTAACCAACCACACAAACCACTTTTTTTAATAGCATGTATTTTAGAAACCAAACATATTTAATAAAAGGGAAGATCGAGATATGTACTTGTTTTTGTGATTTTATGCAAAGAGATGTGTTGCGAAAGAGAAATAAACCCCAAAATGTGAGAGTGAGAAATTTAGAACCAAAACTTGTAGAGTCAGCCAAATTATGGGTTTCTAACGGTGACATAATAATAATAGGATAATATAATATTTGAGGGCATAATGGTAAAACTAATATTTTATTAATGAATCCAAACATGTGGTCGAATACAAATTTTCAAGTTTCTTACACAAGATGACCTTAGAAAAACTATTTTAACGAGCTTTGAAAAACCGTACTGGTTTTTTTAATGTTGATACTTGAGAAGATTATTTTTGACAATTTCTCAAAAATTCAACTCTATTTTTACAAAACATTACACTTGTTTGCAAATACTTTTTTTTCAAACAACTTTTTTTTAAGATACTTAGGGGGCGTTTGGGACAAGGATTATCATCAAAATATAATAACCACCTCTTGCTATAGTAAAAAATATTTCAAAACCTCAAATTAACTACGGTCAACACTATTTCAAAACCCCACGTGCTACTATATTTACTATTTACTATCGTTTTATTATTTTATATTCATCATTTTTTTTTATTATTTGCTAAATATTTACTATTTCCTTCCTCATAATTTATACCCTAAATACAAACTATCATAATCGAACCATAATAACCTAGAAGTATCCAAATGCCTATTTAATAACTAATACATTACCCCAACTCCAATCCCTAGGCGGTTGAGCCGCCGCCCGAAAAATTGGGTGCAACCAAATTTAGAGGGAAGGTCACCCCGCCAGTTACAATCGAAAAGCTCAGTCTGTTCTGTTCCAATCTCAAAGACAATGAAAGAAGGCGAGGAAGAGACTACTGAGTTCGTCACTCCAGGTGAAGTTCTCGGAATCTTTTCCGACTTCAGACCTGGAAGAGGCGCTTATGTCTTCAACAACACTGTTTATGCTTCTCTTTCTGGTTTCCGCCGCACTATTCCTCCTCCCACCGACTCTTCGGATCTAGTACAACTCTTTTTCTTCACTCTTTCTGTTTTTTGCTTCATCTTTTGATGTTTACTTCACATGTTTTGGTCTTGAGATCAAAGGAATTGCTTTTTTTGAACCCCATTTGAGTTTTCTTTTGGAATTGAAGGCGGGTTTGGGGTGCTTTAGCAAAGGAAAGGAATTCTATATGATGTGTTTCGATTTGTCAGTCTGAAGGAAGGAAAACAGGCGTTCTGGATGTAGGGAGATTCAACATCTAATGTACTTTTCTCAGAATCCTGTTATAGTTTTTTGGCTAGGTGATACTTTGTCGGTTTAATTTTGACGCCATCTTAGGATTTAACTATGGAAAGTACTAGGTTAGCAAAGTTCATAATCATGCCTATGGTAATGTAAATTTACAAAATGCAGGGGATATGAGATATCCTACACACCAACGAGTTACAAAAATGAGGTCCAATTGGTGAATATATGAGTTAAGCTACAATTACAAGATAAATTAGATAAAGAAGGTTGGGTAGATGCAAAGTAAGTAACCAAATCCCTGAAAAGTGAAAACATCCTTGCCAGTTTCTTGATTACAGAAAATTCTGGAGTCCTTTCAAACCACAGCCTCCAGAAAATAGCAAACATCCAATTGGACCAAAGAATCTTGGCCTGGGCCTTAAAAGGAGAATCGCAATAAGTTGAAGGAGGGGCATTTGAAGCTTTGTTTGGCCAACAACAATGAAAATTGAAAATACTAATAATCTTTCCCAACAACCAGCTGCAAAAGGGAAAAATAAGAAGAGATTCATCAATGATTCATCGTTCCTGTTACAAAGAATACTCCAGAGAGTGCCTAATTTCAAAGGATTCTTTGGATTCTATAGCATGTGTTCAACCTCTCAAAGAAGAGAATTCACAAAAAACCCTAACCTTTTCAGGGCACATTACGTGCCAACCATAACTCTAACCCTAACCCTCCTCTTTATTGCCTCTCAAAAAAAAAAAAAAAAAAAGTCTCTAATCGTCTTCTCCAAGAGTTAAGAATCTGGCTAGGGCAAGAGAAAACTGAAAAAGTAGTACATTAGTATATTTGTGAGGATTGATTTAGCCAAGGTAATTCTACCACCTTCAATATAGATAAGCTTTTCCACTAAGCTAGATTTATATTCAATTTTATCAGCAATTGGTAGCCAAAAGGAAGATTTCCTTGGATTACCACCTAAGGGCATCCTCAAATACTCAAGTGTCCATACGGCAACAATACAACCCCACAACTTAGCCACTGGTGAACCCTCATCCCTACAAATTTTTAAACAAACCAAGAGACTTGGATGATCTTTAGACCTAAAATAACCTCAAAACCAACAAAAGGTATAGATTTGTCATGGACAGAGAAAAGGAGTGTGTCATCAACATGAAAGTTGAAAATGTGAGCACCTCCGCCTCTTTTGGATAAACCCCTTGTTGATTTATGCCTTAGTTGTTGATTTATTCCTCAATATGCTGTAATTAGGTTTGATTATTTTGGTAGGATATTTTTTCCTTTTATGTTTAGGGTCTTCTCTCTATTTAAGACATACCTATGTATGTTTATAAAGTAAGAAATTGTGGAATTATTTAATAAGATTCTAATTTACCACCATGATGTTAGAGCAAAACAAAATAAAGCTCTAAAAGAAAAAAACCCTTCCCCTAGCTGCACCACCAACTTCCGCCGCCTTCACTGCCACTGCTTTCGTTAATGTTCGTTGTTGAATGTTGACCAACCATCTCAAACCCTTTTGACCGCTCGACGCGACCCTATTGAAGATCCATTTTGTTCTGTTTTTGTTTGAACCCGTTTCTGCTCGAAGACCCACATACCCACAATTTCGTTTATGTCACCTCTTACTGGAAGTTTGTGTCGTTTGTCCATTTGCTCCAATCGTCTACATTCGTTCGTTTGGCAACCTTCATCTTTTTTGTTCCTCTTTTTGGTTTCTATTTGTCCATGGCTTGACTTTTTTTTTTCCCCTGGTGATGTTCTCTTTTTGTATTCAATTTATCTGTGTGAGCTTATTGTGATATTTTATATTTTGGTTAGTGCTCTTTGTTAAAGATCCTAGTACGAACCACGTTAGATGACAAGTCATTGAATGGCCAAAGCTTCTGACAATTGCCATACTCTGAAAGTCCAAATTACTACAATTCGATTTAATGGAGACAACTTTCTTCAATGGTCACAAAGTGTTCAACTGTATGATTGGTTATCTTACTGGAGATAAGAAGGCACCTGCCAAGGATGGTTCTCTATTTTCTATGTGGGATGTTGAAAATTCCATGGTTATGACTTGGTTGGTGAATTCCATGACTGAGGAAATTTGTTCCAACCATGTGTTATTCCACTGCGAAAGACTTATGGGACAATGTCAATTAGATGTATTTCGATTGGGGCAATCAATCAAATGTGACTATTGGAGTTGAATCTTCAACTCAGCAATATTCGACAAGGAGGGGATACCATTACACAATATTTTCACAAATTGACAAGAATTTGGCAAGAGTTGGATTATTTGATAATTATGAATGGCATTCAACGAAAGATCAAATGCACTACATTAGGAAGTGCAGGTGTGATCTTAGGAGTAACGTGGTTGGAGACATTGGGCAAAATTGAAATGGATTATTGCTTATGGATTATGAAGTTTCAGGTGGGAGAATGGATGGTTCACCTCCATGGAGATCATCGTTTGGTGAAATCCCAAATTTCCTTGAAGTCGATGATGAAGATGTTGGGAAG